>NW_007727064.1:286416-287561 GCF_000696425.1 Galeopterus variegatus
GGATCCCACGTACAGACCGGGTCCCACTCACTGGCTGAGCGAGGTGCGGGAGCAACACCGATGGTTGCGATCCCGTTGCCAGTCCCGGTCCGGTATCGGCGCAACACTGAGGGTTGCGACCCGTTGCCGGACACGAAAAAAGACAAAAGGGGAAAAAAAAAAAAAAGTCTTTTGGATTTTAGCCATCCTAACTGGAGTGAGATGGTATCTCAGTGTACTTTTGATTTGCATCTCAGTGATGTTGAGCATTTTTTCATATGACTGTTGGCCATTTGTATATCTTCCTTAGAGAATTGCCTACTTAGCTCTTTTGCCCATTTTTTTATTGGGTTGCTTGTTTTTTTCTTGTAAAGTTGTTTAAGTTCCTTGTATATTCTGGATATTAATCCTTTGTCGGATGTATAATTTGCAAATATTTTCTCCCACTCTGTTGGTTGTCTTTTAGCTCTATTAATTGTTTCTTTTGCTGTGCAGAAGCTTTTTAGTTTGATATAATCCCATTTGTTTATTTTTCCTTTGGTTGCCCATGCTTTTGGGGTTGTATTCATGAAGTCTGTGTCCAGCCCTATTTGCTGAAGGGTTTCTCCTATGTTTTCTTTAATAAGTTTTATTGTTTCAGAGTGTATATTTAAATCTTTAATCCATTTTGAGTTGATTTTAGTATATGGTGAGAGGTATGGGTCTAGTTTCAATCTCCTGCAAATGGATAACCAGTTATCCCAGCACCCTTTGCTGAAGAGAGAGTCCCGACCCCAGTGAATAGACTTGATGCCTTTGTCGAAGATCAAATGGCAGTAAGTGCGTGGGTTAATTTCTGGGTGCTATATTCTATTCCATTGATCAGTGTCTCTGTTTTTATACCAGTACCATGCTGTTTTGGTTATTATAGCTTTGTAGTATAGTTTAAAGTCAGGTAGAGTAATACCTCCAGCTTTATTTTTTTTGCTCAGCGTTGCTTTGGCTATTCGTGGTCTTTTGTTATTCCAGATAAATAACTGTATAGTTCTTTCCATTTCTGTGAGAAATGTCATAGGAATTTTGATGGGGATTGCATTAAATTTGTATATCACTTTGGGTAGTATAGTATATGTGATATCTTTCCATCTTCTTGTATCCTCTCTAATTTCTCTCAGGAGTGGTTTATA
>NW_007727064.1:290067-314050 GCF_000696425.1 Galeopterus variegatus
ATCCCGCACCTTCGTCTCTGTCTCTGCGTCGCCACTGCCGTCTTTCCTGGCCTTTGTTGCCTTGGGCTGCTCGGTCTTCCGGCGCGGTTGGGGGGCTCTCAGGAATCTTCTTTTGAATCGGCCCTAAAACCTCGAGACTGTAGTTGCTTTTTTTCGTTGTAGATTAGTTGATCAGTGATTTATTTGTTTTTTGTTGCTCTTGGAAATGCAAATAGTACTCTGGCAGCACAGCGCACACTTCACAGGCTCTCTCTGTCCTCTGGCAGGCCCTAAAACCTCGAGACTGTAGTTGCTTTTTTTCGTTGTAGATTAGTTGATCAGTGATTTATTTGTTTTTTGTTGCTCTTGGAAATGCAAATAGTACTCTGGCAGCACAGCGCACACTTCTCAGGCTCGCTCTGTCCTCTGGCACACCCGCTCCAGACCCGTCGCCATCTTGCTCCTAACTCTCCTTCATTTCTGAAGGAAAGCTTTGCTGGATATAATATTCTTGGATGGCAGTGTTTTTTCTTTCAGTACTTTGAATATATCATCCTATTCTCTCCTGGTCTGTAACATTTCTGCTAAGAAGTCTGATGTTAGTCTAATGGGGATTCCCTTATAAGTGATTTGAAGTTTTTCTCTTGCTGCTGTTTTTAGAATTTTCTTTGTCTTTAAGTTTGGATAGTTTGACTACAGTGTGTGTTGGAGATGACCCAATTGGGTTGAATCTATCCGTGGACCTTTGAGCTTCCTGGATTTGGATGTTTGCATCTTTCCCTAGACTAGGGAAGTATTCAGCTGTTATTTCTTTAAATATGTTTTCAACATCTTTTTTGTTTTCTTCTCCTTCTGGAATGCCCATAATTCAAATATTTGTTCAATAGTATCCCACAAATCTTGTTTTGTTCATTCTTCTTTCCTTTTTTGGGCAGGGGGGGGTGCCTGGACAGTACAGGGATCTGAACACATGACCTTAGTGTAGTAAGGCTGTGCTCTAACCAACTGAGCTAACCAGCCAGCCCCCATGTGTTATTTCAAAACTGCTATCTTCAAGATCAGAAATTCTTTCTTCCACTTGATCTAGTCTGTTGTTGAGATGTATTTTTTATTTCATTTAATGAGTTCTTCAATTCCAAGATTTCTGCTTGAGTTTTTTAAATGATATCTATATCTTTGTTAAATTTCTCATTAAGATCGTGAATTGTTTTTCAAGTTTCATTGAACTGTTTGTATTCTCTTGTATCTCTGTGAGCTTTCTTATGATCATTAATTTGAATTCCTTTTCATGCAAATCAACAGTTTCCAATTCTTTGGGATCAGTTACTGGAGCATTATTTTGTGGTTTTTTTGGTGGTGTCATGTTACTTTGTTTTTTCATGTTTCTTGTTTCCCTGCATTGATATCTGCACATCTGCACAGGAACGGTCACCATTTTGAGTTTTGTAGAGTGGCCTATATAAGAAAAGACTTTCACCTGCAAATACATCCTAGTGTGTTGATTGGGTAGAATGCAATGGCCTTGTTGCAGATGAATGCAGTAGTATAGATTCTGTTTAGTTTGTTCAGCTGTAATCCTCTTTTACTGTGTCAACAAGTGACTCAGCAACCTATGCTTTGAAAGTTTTTGGTGCTGGTGGCACAGCTTTGCTGGGGTAAGTGTTGCTGGGTTGATTCACAGGCTGGGGGTGTGCATATGCACCCTGTGGTCAGTTGTCTCAGGAGCTGGCTCAATGGGGATGTGGTTGCTGGACCAATTCTCCAGCCAGGAGTGTGGCTGTATGGCATGTCAGGATCTCTGGGACTGGTTTTCTAGTGGCAGAGTCAATGTGCTGCTTCTCTAACAAGGGGTGGGCCCAGCATTAGCCAAACTGTTTCTCACTCAGATGTTTATGCATGTGATGGTTCAAAGGTTTGGGGGTGGGTCTTCCAGGAGCATGACAGCTGATCTCTTCCTTTGAGTCAGGGGTGGGGGTGCACTTTGGCTTAACTAGCTGAGTGCAGCTCTGCCAGTGGCCCTTCTGCTGTACCAGTTCTTGGGGCTCAAAGAGAGGTCATGCTTCCCTCTGCAGTTCAGGAGCTGGACTGCCAAGGAAGGATTTGCTGAGCTGTTTTTCAGGAAGGGGCTGAGGCTACTCGAAGGAGCTGCAGTGAAAGGATGGTCTAGCTGTTTCTTGGGTGATGGGCAGGGCCACTAGGGAAGCCTGCAGTGAAGTGACCCATCCAGCTGCTTCTGGGTGGTAGGTGGGGCCACCAGGCAGAACAATTCTTCCTTTTGGAAAGAAGCCTTCCATGACCTCTCTAGCCATTTGTTTTTTCTTCCTTGTTTAAAAATCTGCAGTAGTACTTCTAAACTAGTTTTTTGTAATCTAATCATTTTGTTATCTACTTGTCTCAACTCAGGGGAGTTTTATTTGTTTCCAGTCAGTGTACCCAAATTTGCTATGTCAAATCTCTTTTTCTTGCTGGGTAGCAATTATCTTAATGACATTTCAGACTACATAACTTCCCACTTGCTGTCCATTGTTAAAATTTTGTCTTATGTCCATTCAAAGCTCTCCTCTTTCCACTGCAGGCTAGATTTCTAGCTCCAGGGGCATGAATAGGGAGGAGATGTGGTCTGCTATTTTATTCCTCTTATTCTCTCCCTTTAGATACTGTGGAAGAGAAATATGGTCTGCTTCTCAGACACCTCTGTCTCCTTCTTCTAGGTTCTAGCTCCACTAGTCTATTGGCACAGGGAGGAAGAAACAGGAAAGGCACACATCTCATATATTGGTTGCTGCTGTGTGGTGGCTCTTTGGTGTGTAAACTTTGCTAGGCTGAATTACAGTCCCCAGTTAATTAATCCAATACTAATTTAAGTGCTGTGAAAGGATTTTTGCAGATGTGATAAAAGTCCCTAATCAGCTGACTTCAGTTAATCAAAGATCCTGGGTGGGCCTGACCTAATCAGGTGAGCCCTTGAAAGGGGGCTTAGACTTTTCTTAAGTTCAGAGATTCCAAACAGTTCATGCCCTTGGATTCCAGTATGCTTATGATATTCCTTTCCTTACTGCCTGTGGACAGTGAGGTTCAGCCTGTACTCATGTGGTTTCAACCTGCTCTTAAACCCACCTTCCTGACTGGCTGCTACAGACCTCAGACTTGCTTATCCAGCCCCCACCATAGTATAAGCCAGTTCCTTGTAAAAAATTTCCTACTTGGGCCGGCCCGGTGGCGCACTGGATAGTGCGCCGCTTGGAAAGCGCGGCGGCGCTCCTGCCCCAAATATAAGTTATCTCAGGTAAATTCTGCAGGGCCTCCTCAGTGCACAAATCCTGATGTGGGACAGCCTCATATCTTGGGACTTATTTTTGCTGTTTGGTCTTGCTGATAGGCAGCTCTTTTGGTTGGGCACCAACAGTAATAACTTGGCCCCAGGAAACTCACATATTCTTACCACTCCAGTGACTGTACAGGACACTCATTGCTGCCCCCTTCTCTCCAGATTACTTTTTCTTTGCTCAAGCAAGCAAAGGGCAAATTAAATTGTGCTATCTAAGCAGACCTCCAATTGGGGAATGAGAAGGCACACCCAATTGTTGCAAATAATGATCTGGTAACCTTTACCCTCAGTCAGCTTTAAGGGCAAACATGTCTCTCCCCTCCCCTATAAGGAAAAAGTACAATATTCTTCTTAGACCAAAGACCCATGACTGATATGAGCCTGTGACAGACTGTATTTTCCAAAGAGAGCCACTAATCTGGTATCCTTCATACTACGTTTGTTTTTTTATAGTATCTGACATTATTAAATAGAGTGCTAGGTCTATGTGACTGTTTCAACCAATAGAATATGGCAGAATTGACAGATTGTGACTTCTGAAGCTAGGTCATATATATGATTCAGCTATGCCTTCCTAGCTGGAACACGTATGCTTGGAGCCTTGATACACCAGGTAAGCAGTCTGACTGTTCTGAGGCCACCATGCTGTGAGAATCCCATGTAGGGAAACCACATGAAGAGGTTCTGAGACTAAGGAAGAAAGGGAAATGCCCTGTAAGCCCCCAGCTGCTTCAGAACCCTGCTACTACAACTCTAACCACCCATCTAACTGCAAGAGAGACCCCTGAGTCAGAATCACCCAGCCATGCGCTTTCCAAATTCCTGATCTACAGAAACCATGACAGATAATAAAATGATTGTTGTTTTAAACCATTAAGCTTTGAGGTGATTTGTTACCTGCAATAGATAACTGGCCCACCCTATTGCCCACCCCGGTATTTTTGTTTGTTTTGGCAGCTGGCCAGTACAGTATCCAAACCTTTGACCTTTGTGTTACCAGCACCATGCTCCCCTAAGTGAGCTAACTGGCCAGCCCCTCCCCAGTATTTTGAAGAATGGGAAGAGAAGTGGTCTTGAGTGATAAAGTAAAATGTATCTTAGAGAGAGAGATCTGGCCTTAATCAATTGGTTTTTGAAAGTGCGGTATTTTGTCCTCCATTGTGGGATCCTGGATGCTACTTTTGACATAAGAGGAAAGTCTTATTCAATATCCCGTCAGGTATTAATAAGTTTATTTAATCCTAGTACAACTGCATGCTTTAAGCTCTTATTTGCCCTGGGTAATTTTTGTTCATTTCTGTCAGTGAATTAGTTTATAACAGATATATTCCAGCCTTTCTTAACACCATTAATATTATATTGTGTCCCACTAATGCAAAAGCCATCTTATACTAAAGGGATATATAAAAATCCTCTTTGTCAGTCTCTCTAGTTTTCATTTAATTCCAGGCTTTTATGAATACAATTCTTGAAGAGAACCTGGAATCCTGACTAGTTCTTACATCTTGCACATGTAAGTTTTTCAACTCAATAAATATCAATTGAGGTACCATATGTCCAGCACCATGCTAGGTTCTAGAAATAAGAAATAAAACAAGGTCATGGGCTTGGATCACCTTACCAGCCAGCTGGCCAAGAAAAATAAAATAAAATAAAATAAAACAAGGTCAAGGGTTTGGATCCCCTTACCGGCCAGCTGCCCAGGAAAAAAAAAAAAAAAAAAAAAAAAAAAAAAAAATATCAATTGAGGTACCATATGTCCAGCACCATGCTAGGTTCTAGAAATAAGAAATAAAACAAGGTCATGGGTTTGGATCACCTTACCAGCCAGCTGGCCAAGAAAAATAAAATAAAATAAAATAAAACAAGGTCAAGGGTTTGGATCCCCTTACCGGCCAGCTGCCCAGGAAAAAAAAAAAAAAAACCTAAATAAAGAAAACAGACATGGTCCCTGCCTGTACTGCCCTTATAGATTTTACAGACTAGTGGAGGAGACAAGAGGTAAGTTCAAATTTAATATTTTAGTAGGTCAATAATGAAAGCAACTACATAAAAGCTATTGCAGCACAGACAAGAAACATCTAACCCAAATATGGGAGATTTACCAGTTTTCCAGGTGGAAAGGACACCTAAATCAGGACTTTAAGCATATGTAACAATTAGTTAAGTAAAGAGGAGAAGGAGCAAAAAAAGTTTTTTCTAGAGATAAACTGAAGAGTCAGAAATGTTGGTTTTGAGTTCTGGCTCTGCCACCAGCTGGAGTAATATGTCTATTTTAAGAGAAAGAGTTTTGGATGATAATTGTTGAGGTTTTTTGACTCAACTCTCTTCATAATTAGTTTGTCTTTATAATGATTTCATGCTTCTGTTTTGATACTTCTCCCATGGAAGACTATTGTGCAGTTCGGTGACCATAACTTTCTACCATCTGTTCAAAGTTGTTCTGATCAATGTGCCAACTGGACTTATCTTTTCTCAGAGACGAAGGGTCTGAACTAATCTTATGGCTCCAGTTCCTCTGACTAGGGATCACATGGAGAGGTGACCTCCAGAGCAGCGGTGTCCATTTCAGCTGTGTGGAGCAACTCAGCTGAATAGAGTGAATATGAAATAGAACCAGAAGTCCAGCCTGCCTGGCTACAAATGTATCAACCCAAAATGCTGGATACAAATGTCTTTCTGTTAGAAATCTTGATTCTCCTTTGATCTTAGAAGAGGATTTTTAGGTAGATGTAGGTATGGGGCTAAAGCTCCTGAGTAGAGGACAAAAGTGCATAGATAAGTTGGCAAAAGCCCATCTAATCAATTCTAATCACTGTTTAGGGATGGGATTGTGTACTTTGACTATTTTAGGTTGCTGGTTCAATTCCAGCTCGAAGGACTATTGACTGTTTAACCTACTGATTGTTGTTAAGATATGTTGAGGAAGTTGACTGTTGTTTAAATATGCTGAGGAAATTGCTGTAGGAAAATATGTCAAAAAAAGAAAATGTTTCCTAAGGGCAAGCTGTTTGTTGGTGGATCGACTTAGCTTTTTACAAATTGTATCCTGGAATGTCACATTGTTAATTTTACTGCTGTTACTAGTTTTACACTGCCTTTGTTTTTATGTCTTTCTTTGATGATTGAATCAACTGATTTTTCTTGTGAAACTTCCTTGTTTTTACAATAAAAGAGAGAAGCTAACTTTGAATGGGGCAGTGACATTCAGCTTTCTCCTTCTAACAGGGGTATTGCTGAAGTGCAGTCACTTGGGCCTCTCATGGCATTCATGGTGCTTTGAGTAATCCTTTTTTCGTCTCCGTTACACAGTGGGAAGTGTAACACAAATAGATTAAAAAGGATGCATAGTTTGGTGTCTACTTGAACAATGGGCACAATTCAGTGTAGCAAGCCTGAAACCAATGTTTTCATCCCAAAGAAGCACTGTTTCCTAAGCTACATCCCAGAAAATGAGGCCAAAGCCCACCTCATGCCCCAGATTGAGAAAATTAATACTGACATCACTACTGCCTTGGGTAGAAATCCTTAGAACAATCCTTTTATAGTGCCTAAGGCAAATGCCACTTGGAAATAAGTCTGGTAACTTCACCAGTAACTTGATAACTTGGTAGTAAGCCTGGTAGTGAACACATCAAGGCTTTTTAAAACCACTCCTACGGTGGTAAAAGCCTTAGATATAAAGCTGTCTAAGGACTTGCAGTGCTACTAATGTCTTGGTAACATGTTCTCTGGAGAGTTATGGGAGAGCGCTGGGTAAACTCTATCTGAGGAGGAAGGAAAAGAAAAGCAAGGAGGAGGGGAAAGAGAGAAGGAGGACGAGAAAGGAGGAAGAAAGGGAGGGGGAGAAGGAGGAGGAGGGTACAAACAATACAGGTCTCCGGGCAGGAGGTTTATACCAAGAACCATGTGTCCTGAACAGCTGGTCCAGTTCGTGACCCTGGCTTTGGTGTTGGCCACCTTTGATCCAGCATCTGAGGTCCCCAAGACAAGTCCATCCAAGGGTCCCCAAGACAGGAACTCCCAGCAGAAAGTCCCCCTGTCCCTGCAGAACACAACCAGGATCCAACATTGTTTCGTCAATGCTGGCAATGTGGAATGTGGAGTGTTTGAATGTTCTGAGAACAATTCTTATGAGATACAGGGCTTACATGGGATTGCATGATTTCTCTGTGCAACACTGGAAAATTGATGCCCAGGATATATTCTCAAATCAGAGGCATCCCTTTCAAGTTGATTCTCAGCACATAACTTTTTTTTTTTTTTTTAAAAGATGACCGGTAAGGGGATCTTAACCCTTGACTTGGTGTTGTCAGCACCACGCTCACCCAGTGAGCAACCGGCCATCCCTATATGGGATCCGAACCCGTGGCCTTGGTGTTATCAGCACTACACTCTCCCGAGTGAGCCACGGGCCAGCCCCAGCACATAACTATTTAATAAACTGGCATACTGTTTTAGTCTGTTTTGTGTTGCTATAACAATTACCTGAGACTGGGTAATTTATAAAGAACAGATTTATTTGGCTTATGATTCTGGGACAGCTGCATCTGACACAGGCCTCAGGCTGCTTCTACTCATGACGGAAAGTGGCAGGCAGCCAGCAGGTACAAGCAGATCACACGGTGAGAGGAAGCAAGAGAGAGAGAGAGAAGGTGCCAGGGTCTTTTTAAACACCAGCTCTCGTGGGAACTAATAGAGCGAGATCTCACTCAGGACCCCCATCCCCCAGGGAGAGCATTAATCCATTCACGAGGGATCCGCCCCCATGACTCAATCAGTTTCCAACACTGCCACATTGGGGATCAAATTTCCACATGAGTTTTGGAGGGGACAATACATCCAAACTCCATCACACACCGTACCCTCCATCCCATTTGGCTCCCATTGGAAAGCCAAAGGAGAAGAGGCCATGGGGAGGGTGGTTGCTCCACATAGTTTTTCAGCCATCAGACACTATCTGTAGACATTTCAATTGTTTCTAAAGGGAGAACCAAAATAAATATGCCGGCTGACTTCCCACTTCCAACCAGAAAAAAAAGCTGGCTAGTGCAACTTGATTATAATACAGTGGCTTAAATGTAGGCACTAATGTGATACTTGACACTCATGAATGGCCTTTAAATATTTGTAAAGAACAGATAGGTTATCACCTTATACCTGAGTACCTAGCTCTGGGATACTTATTACTCCCAATGTGCTTGGACAGTGTTGTCCCTGAATGAAACTGACCATTCTAGGAGTCAAGACTACACCCAACTGGTCACCTAAAAGGGAGGACCCAACAACCACCTTTCCAGGGTATCATGAGATATCAGGACATGCATAGGATTTATGCTGTTAAATCTCGTACTTCCTGACACCTGTTGAGAGAAGGCATTCCTCCCTCCAAACTGATTAAAATGGACCCATGTTCTGAGTCTTTATAGTCAGCAAGATTCTACCCATCCTTATGCTGAACCCTGCTGGAATGATGAAAAGGCACAGCCCTTAAACCCTTCTTTGAATAGGGATTCTCCCCTTTCTTCCTTGTTGCAATTCATGAGGATCAGAAGGACTGAAGGCAGCACTAAAGTCTGCTTATACTTTATTAACATTTTTTAAATCTGTATCTTTGTGTAAAGGCCCACTACTTTAGAGGAAAAAGAACCAGTTCTAAGATCCCACCTCTGGAACTAGAATAGTGCTTTTATTTTGTTTTTGGCAGCTGGCTGGTACAGGGATTGAACCCTAGACCTTGGTGTTATTAGCAACACACTCTAACAAACTGAGCTAGCCAGGCAGCCCCACTAGTTCTTAATCTAATAAAGTAAGGTTTGAGAGAGAAGAAGAAGAATGATAATAAGTGAGAAAAAAACAGGGTAGAAGGTAAAAGACATGCCATTTCTTGTATCAGGTACACTTGGAAAGTAAGGAATTTAGGGCCGGCCCGTGGCTCACTCGGGAGAGTGCGGTGCTGATAACACCAAGGCCCCGGGTTCGGATCCCACATAGGGATGGCCAGTTCACTCACTGGCTGAGCGTGGTGCTGACAACACCAAGTCAAGGGTTAAGATCCCCTTACCAGTCATCTTTAAAAAAAAAAAAAAAAGAAAGTAAGGAATTTATCATGAGGAATTAAGTGTTTGCCCTTCTCAGACAGTGTGATAATGTTCATGTTGCATGTAAGTGGCAAATGATCAAAACGAACCAAGTTTATCATTGAATCATGAAAAGGAACAGTACCGTGAAATGTAAAAGTGGGGCTGCAGGAAAAATTAATTGTACAAGACTTCGATCAGATACTGAGATATATAGGACCCCACTCAGATACTCAGATATATAGGAATTTGAATGGCAAATTCAGAAGGAGGAAAAAAAAAAGAGAGACATACAGTCTAGTAGTCAGCTATGGTAAACCAACTGAATATTATCTCTATAAAAGTATAAAAAAAAGTTCAGAGCAGCCTAGACAGAATCATTCCAAGTCAAATGTATTACTTAGGACAGATATACTATAACTTTCAATAAAAATATCACTTCATATTGCATCAGATTGTTGCTTAATGAATAACAGTCCATCTACATCTCTCTTAGGAAAGCAAAAAATAAGGCACGTAATTGTTTCCCCCTTGATAACATGTAGATTAAAGCATCCTTGTAATGGGCTATCAGAAAGGGACTAAGGAGACAAGGAAGACCTTGATTTAGCCAGAGATCATGCCAACATATTCAGCACTCTAATGGGTACAATTAGCATTAGAATAAAAGCAAGAATGGGCAAACAAATGGAATAAAGGAAGACAAAACTAATGGCTCTAAAATCCAGTGAAAACAGAAGGAAAGATGGGAAAAGCTGATAATAATAACATCAATAGCCAGACATATTGGTATTTACACTTGGACAGACATTGTGCTAAGCACTAAACATGGGTTAACTCAGCTTTGAGAGGAGGTGAAAGCTTAGGAGGTTTTAGGATAGGGGAACATTGGAGAGGGGTGAGCAACTAAAAATTTAGAGGAAGTTAATGGCTTACCTCATTATGAACTGAAAGAGCTTAAAGGGGATAAAGGAAGGTACCCGCTTTGGGAGACTAATTCAGTAGATACAGAACACTTCCTTTGTGATGGGTACCAGGTAGGCCCTGTGGAACACGTCAGTAGGCTCTGTTGTTGAAGAGAATTTGTTCCCAGGTTTTGTCAAAAACTTTGTCACATACTACTCAAAATTAGTCTCTCCTTCCTACTCTTCTCTTACTCTTTCCAATCCCTTCCCTCTTTCCCCACCTTACATTCTCAACTTTACTCCTGTCCTCCACAGACATAGACCTGTCCAACACTCTAGCCCAGAAGTGGCCACCACTTATTCATTCAAATGATCTCAGGAAAAATGATATTTATTTCATTGCCTTAAATGAGAAAGCATTATCACTGTCAAAATCACATTCTGCTTTCATAATAGAAGAAACTATTTTCATTTTCCTGAAATTATAAGTTAACTGATAGGACACAGGGATGATGATGACAAAACATCTGTGCAGAAAGTAGGAGAAAAACCTCAACCACCTGACTGTCCCTTCCACTGAGACTCCCTCCCTAAAACCTGGCCTCTTTCTACTCCAAACTAAACTATGGCATTTTCACACCTTTGGGCCTATTCCCTGTGCCACTGGTACTTAGCTTCTGTCTCCCTTTGTCATTTCATTCTCTTTATGTATACAACATTGTTAAGTTATGAGTAGCGTTCCCTCCAGTGTGTGTTTGGGGTTTTGGGGGAACAAACCAAATGCCCCAACAGATGAATGAATAAAGGAAATGTGGTATATACATACAGTGGAATATTATTCAGCCATAAGAAGGAATAAAGTTCAGATATATTTTACAACAGGGATGAACCTTAAAGACATTATGTTAAGTTGAATAAGGCAGACACAAAAGGGAAAATATTATAGGATTCCACTTATGTAGAGTATCTAGAATAGGTAAATTCATAGAGACAGAAAGTAGATTAGAGGTTACCAGGGGCTGGTGTGGGGTAGGAAGAGTCAGGGGTTATTACATAATGGTTACAGAGTTCGTCTTCTGGCTAATAAAAATTTTTTGGAAATAGTGGTGATGATTGCACAGCATTATGAATGTAATTAATGCCATTTAATTGTACACTTAAAATGGTTAAAATGGTAAGTTCTGTAATATAGTTTACCACAATTTTTAAAATACAAAAAAAAAAAAGGTGGGCAAGAGAGAAGTAGTGGTTCCTCCAGTACGTGCGGGGGTGGGGGTGGAGTAAGCAAAACTAGGCATTGGAATTTTTTAAAACTTCCCAGTAATTCCAATGTATAATTTTCCTGTGTGAGAACCACTTGACTAGATTACCTAAGGGCTCTTCTGGCTCTAAGATTTAGTTAATCTATAGACTATTGTACCACTAAGGAAGACAGAGAGAGGCATAGGGCTAGAGATTTAAATTTAAAAAAAAAAAAAATTGGATACTGAAGCTAGACTGCCTGGATTTGAATCCTAGCTGCAGAACTTATTAAATTTGTGACCATGGGCAACTTATTAAACTCCTTGCCTATTTCCTTTTCTGTAAAATTGCAATTGCAACAGTATTACCTCAGAGGGAGAATGAAAATATTAAATTAGTTAATACATATAAAGCACCTAGTGTCTGGCATCTAGCAAGTGCTCAATACATTTTAGCTCTTTTTTTCACATTATTATGTTTGCCTTCTGCCCCTGTCTACCTGTAGAGCTTCAGTCATTTGCACAAGTGTTACTTACTCCTTTGCAAAGCCTTTCCTGGCCTCCCTCATCTTTGTACCCTACTGTCCCTGCATTCATTTGTTTATTTGGTTTTTGGCAGCTTTAAAAAATCTTTTCCACAAGACCATACACT
The DNA here is from genome assembly GCF_000696425.1 of Galeopterus variegatus. NCBI lineage: Eukaryota > Metazoa > Chordata > Mammalia > Dermoptera > Cynocephalidae > Galeopterus > Galeopterus variegatus. Next base: position 302,253 of record NW_007727064.1, read on the forward strand.
TATATATTTATTTTTTGGCAGGTGGCCAGTACAGGGATTGGGACCCTTGACCTTGGTGTTTGCTGTAAATTAGATTACCCCCCTTCCCCGCCAACCTCACTGAAGCTTAAATCCCCACAGTAACTATTAAGAGGGTGGGAAATCCTATTATGGAAATTGAAAGGTGGGGCCTTGAAGAGGTGATTAGATTGCAGGACCATGCCATAGTGAATGGATTAAAAATGGTGGTCATGGGCATGGTTTGGAAGGCTTTAAAAGGAGAGTGAAAAGTTTGGTCTCTCTCTGCTCCACCATTTTTGCAATGTGATACTTGCCAACACTGTCACCACCACCAAAGCTCTCACCAGACGTATTGCCTGGACTTTGTACTTCCCAGCCTCCAAAACTATAAGGAATAAATTTCATTTTCTTTATAAAATACCCCTTCCAGGTATTTTGTTATAAGCAACAGAAATAGATTAATACAGTGTTATAACACCATGCCATAACCAACTGAGCTAACTGGTAAGCCCAAGACCATACACTTGTTGATGGAAGACTTTCTCACCATTTACATATTCAACCCCTAGCAAAGTGTCTGGTACATACCGGCACTCAGTAAATGTTTGTTGGATGGACTGGAATAGATCTGAAAACCAAGATGAGGGAGACATGAGGAAAAATGGGGAATAATGTTAAGACTACTGACATCTGTACAGGGTCTTACTGACCCAGGTATACATATCTGCTCTCTTAATATCCCTGCTTAATCAATGGTAGTCTTAGATAACTAGAAACCTGTAGTTTTCCTTAAGAATCCAAACCACGAAATGTTCAGAACTCTCCCTATGCTCTGCCTTTAGTCTCGGTATTAGTCAGTCTTCTCCAGAGGGATGGAATCAATAAGTGTGTGTGTGTGTGTGTGTGTGTGTGTGTGTGTGTGTGTGTGTGTGTGTGTGTGTGTGTGTGTGTGTGTGTGTGTGTAAGAAATTTATCTTAAGGAATTGGCGCATATGATTATGGAGGCTGGCAAGTCCAGGGTGGGTGGCAGGTTAGAGACCCAGAGAAGAGCCAATGATGCAGTTCAAGACTGGCCGCTGCAGGATGCCCTCTTGTTTGGGGGAGGTCAGTCTTTTGCTCTATTCAGGCCTTCAACTGATTGGATGATGCCCACCTACATTTTAAAGAGCAATCTACTCAAAGTTTATTAATTTAAATGTAACTCTCATCTGAAAACACCCTCACAGAAACATCCATAATAATACCTGACCAGCCAAGAAGACACATAAAATTAAACATCATAGCCTCATCCCCTGCGCTTGACTTCAACCTGTACAAAAGTTCTGGCTATTCTAAACTACTGAGAATTCTTTGAATATGTCAAGTTCTTTCATGTCTCTGGGTTTTTACATATGCTGTTCCTTCTTTATGGAACATTTCTTTCCTGTTTTTTCACCTAGTTAACTCCTGCTCATTCTTCAAGGCCCAGATTATATATCACCTTCTCTGGAAAACTTCCCTAGGCCCACCTCCATCCCAATCTGAGTTAGATGTCCCGACCCCAGTGCTTTCATTATACCTTCAATCATAGAATTTATCACACTGAATTACAACTATATTTTTGTCTTCTCTTCCTAGAGGGTCTTCTCTTCCTAGACCTGGGAGGGTCTCAACTGCAGAAACTATATATTACTAATATTATATTTGTAGCAACTAGCACAGTATTTAGCATGAGATGGGTGTTCAATAAATGTTTATTGAGTGACTGGACCATTTTTTTTCATGAAACAAATTTAGCTAAGAACAAAAAATAAGTAATATAAATAAATGGGTTTAACTGTTTAGTAAATCAAATAGGGAGACTTATCTAGTAAAACACTTTAAAGTTCATAATATTTCAAGAATAAAACATCAGGGTGTGCAGTTTGGCTATTAAGAGAATTTGTGTATTTAGCTTCTCTACCTCTGTCATTATTTCTGCTGCTAAATCTCCTAGATTTTCTTTAATATTCCTCAAACTGCAAACTGGAGCTGTTCCTTAAGTAATTTTTATCTGCTTTTCTAAATTAAACCATTGTGTTTATTTAGGATCAATACACTGTTTGGTTTTCGAAGAATTTGATGCAACCACTGAGTGAAAGTTAAAGGAAAAATGAAACAACAGGAAATATCAAGCACAGATCCTATCAGTCACCTGGGATGTGCTCTCTGTGTTTATTTAGGATCAATACACTGTTTGGTTTTCGAAGAATTTGATGCAACCACTGAGTGAAAGTTAATGGAAAAATGAAACAACAGGAAATATCAAGCACAGATCCTATCAGTCACCTGGGATGTGCTCTTTTGGATTGTTTGGTCCTGAATATGGCTCTAGATCCTTTAATTATAATGATAGCTATGTTTATTTAGCACCTTCTCTGTGCCAGGCATATACTAAGACTTTTATTTTCTCACTTAAAGATCAAAATAACTCCATGAAGTAGATAGGTTCTGTGAGGTTGGATGACAGTTAAGGGGTGACATAACCAGTTAATGGTAGAGCCAAGATTCTGATCCAGGTCTGTCTTCCTCAGAACCCCAAGCTCTTCTATACCATACTGCAAAGTAGCCATCCATGGTAGGCAGAATAAAGCCCACTCCCCACCAAGATATCTACATCCTAATTCCCAGAACTTGTGAATACATTGCCTTACATGGCAAAGGAGAATTAAGGTTGCAGATGGAACTAAGGCTGCTAAATCAGCTGACAAAACAGGGAGACTAGGGCCGGCCCCTTGGCTCACTCGGGAGAGTGCGGCGCTGGTAGTGCTGAGGCCGCAGGTTCAGATCCTATATAGGGGTGGCCGGTGTGCTCACTGGCTGAGCGTGGTGTGGACAACACCGAGCCAAGGGTTACGATCCACTTACCGGTCAAAAAACCAAACAAACAAAAAGAAGAATGTTGCTAACAAAGAGCATCCTCTTTGTTGTGCACCTTCTTTTCAAGAGAAAAGCCACCAATCGGCTAGAGGAGCATCCTCAAATAGCTGGGGGGCACAAAATGGGGTCCCTCGGCCAGGCACCTGGGCTTCATAGAGACCGTAGCCATAGAGAGTAGTCGGGGGAACCCATAGAAGCAGGACAGACCCACTGACTCACCCTGAATTGAGGCTGATGTTGGATGTGTTGGTCTGAAACAGCAAAAGGAGAGAGTCGTGAATGTACCTGGTTCAGCAGGTCCAGGAAGGGCAGCCAAGGGCCAGTCAACCCAGGTGGAGATCGTCCAACATCATTAGCCAGAACCCTTCCCAGCTTTCTGCACCAAAATGAAAGAAAGTGAGCCAAAAGGCTGGGTACCAATCAAGCTTTAATCACAAGGGTCATTAAAAGTGGCAGATGAAGGCAGAAAAGTCAGAAGGAGATATGACAATGCAAGCAAAGTCAGAGTAATGCAATGTAAGGTCTTAACCTGTTGTTGCTGGCACTGAAGATGGAAGGGAGCCGTGAGCCAAGGAATGTGGGCAGCCTCTAGAAGCTGAGAAAGACAAGCAAATGTATTCTTCTCTAGGGCCTCCAGAAAGGTAACATCCTGCCAACACCTTAGTTTTAGCCCAGTGATACCCACGTCAGACCTCTAATTTACAGAATTGCAAGATAATAAATTTGTGTTGTTTTAACTCAACAAGTTTTTAATAATTATACACCATCATTCCGTGAATGTCTGAAGATCAGATTTTTATTCTTACTCAGAAGACACATACACTTAGTACAGGTGTAGTCAAAACAACTTCTTGGATGTAAACCCATGATTTTTCTCAGAAAAAAAAATTTTTTTAAAGATGACCGATAAAGGGGTCTTAACCTTTGACTTGGTGTTGTCAGCACCACACTCTCCCAAGTGAGCCACAGGCTGGCTAGATAATAATTTTTCACCTTCTTAAGTATCTAGAAAAGTGTTGGATGAGACTGTGAAGATTTCGGTCAAGTGACATGGACAAGATGATTTTAGCCTGAAATACTACTTGCTGGTTTGCTAGCCCCCTGCAATCTTTTGAAATGTCTGCTTTTAAGAACCACATCCTCATGGATCATCTAAAAAAGTGAATTGTGAAACACCTTTCAATAGCTGAATGGACTAGCTGCTGGGTGTAGTTACTGAAGATTGAATGAGAACTTCAAAAACCTATGCTGGACAACAGGTCTAACTAATTCTGGAGGCAGCAGACCCGAATTTGAATTTTGCCTCTATCACTTTCTACCTGTACATACATGAAATAACCTTTCTAAACCTTAGTTTCTTCATCTGTGAGATCAGCTCATATTACCAGATTTAAAGGTTATTAATAAGGATTAAATGCCATGATCAAGAGCATCTAGCATAGTGCCTGACATCAAGGTGCTCAATAAACACTAGCTTGCTTCCTTTCTGTTAGTTAAATACTACAGAGATTTTGTTATTAGCATAGAAGAAATCCTGATGTTCTTCTCTGCTCTGTTTCTGTAGCAAGAAGGCTTACACACAGTCTATGAATTACTACACCAACATTTTACATTAGGAATTTTTTAAAGGATAAAACCATGCATTCTAGGAAGTATGCCTGGAGGCCCAGCCTGAAACTTCCTCCTGCGTGTCTTCCAGGAAAGTCCTAATTCCTTGTATTATATTTCTTTCTGATTGAAAAAGCTGTAGTGATTTTTGTTATCTGCACTGTCAGATATATAGATGTACTGGCATACTATGTAATATCCAAAACTGAATCTCATCAATCAGGAAACCTCTCCATCTACTCTTAACAATATCATTTTAATACAGATGTCAATAAAACATTAATATTTTGAAATTTATGAAAGAGTATTCACTTACATATAATGCTCTTCTAATGAATCAAAGACTGAAGATAATACTGATGTTCTTTTCTAATAGCATTAAATTGCTACTCACTGTTTTCTTGATGAGATAGAATAGTGTATAATTCACAGTAAACAATTTGCCTACATTTTGCTCTTCATGCAGTTATTGTTTTGGGAAAACAGTCTACAGTTTATGAAGAAAACTAGAATAGATTTTTGAAAGAATCAACCATGCTTAGTTTGGTAGTCTAGGGTAATAGCATAGGATTTCCTTTAAGATGGGGAGATGGCACTTTGAGCTCATACTGAAGGAATACATGTCAATTGTGATAAGGACTTAGGACCACCACCAATTAGCCTGAGTCTGAATAATTCCTTCAAGCAATCTTTTTACTAGGGACGTTCTAAATCTTCTGTGATTACTTAGTTCTCTGGAAATGCAGTATCAATGCAAATGTGTTTTCCTATAAGTCCCTTGCATACCCTATCCACCTCCCAACTGTTTCTACTCAAATTTTCATCTAGCCTCAGCTAGCCTAGGGGGAAGGGGTAAAGGCCAAAGGGCAAGTACTAAAATTCACTCAGACCTCTGATTTTAAAGTAGTCAGAGAAAACTCAGAGCCACAAGTCAAGAACCATCATAGTATGACTCTACCTCCTCCCACATCCATTGTAGGCAGAACTTATTAGCACATCTCGAGATTTCTGGGCTGGGCACCAGCCCAGGCTTGCTCCTTTAATTTGCCACGTCCACTCCTTCAACAAATCCAGGCACCATCTAAAAGGAGCATGCCAAGTTGCAATCTCCTTTGTGACTTGTGAGTTCCATGAAGCCAAGAGAATTCTCATTCAAATTTGTGTTCTTGGCACACAGAGCACAGAGCATATTTAATAAGTGTGAGTGAACAATAATACTCAATCCTGAACTGTGTTCTACAATGGCTTCTTGAGCTTTGTCTCATCCTGCTATCAGCTATTACAGGTTCTGCTATTCACTCTCCCATTTCTGTCCAGACCTCACCTTTGAGATTGTCTTCACACTGTTGTCTTTGCCACTAGGCTGCAATTCTGACTCTCCGTTCAAGGGATACTGCTTCCAGATCCCTGAGGGACCCTTCTCCCAGTCTGGAGAGGCCAGCCCCTATACTTTATTCTGGCCCCATACTGTCCCAGAATTGTCAGAATGGCCTACTCAGAATTTACCTGGAAGAGGGATTAGCATCTCTGCAAAAGTATTGGATTTAGAGAACTTTCATTTTGAGCTGCATCACTGAAGAACTTTCAGCCTGAAAATATGAAAGGCTTTGAACCCCCTTACTTATACCTCCTTGTCACTTGAAGCAGATCTCGAACCACCCAGCAAGGAAGAAATAAGAAAATGGCAATGAAACTGAATTGAATGAATGGGGTAAGAGTATTCATTGAAAGGTTGGCAGTAAGTAAAAAAACAAACAAAATTATTAGTTTTTATTTGTTTCCATTTTCAAAATATTTTGGTAGCTAGTTAAGATATACTTTGTTTTTTTGTTTGTTTTTCCTTTTTGTCTTTTGTCGTGACCGGTAACGGGATCGCAACCCTCGGTGTCACGCCCGCACCGCGCTCAACCAGTGAGCGGACCAGTCTCTATATGGGATCCGAACCCTCGGCAGGAGCGCCACCACGCTCCCAAGCGCCGCACTCTACCGAGTGCGCCACTGGGCTGGACCAGTTGAGATATACTTTGAATTCACCTAAGAGCAATATTAAAAGTCGCTTTAGGGGCTGGCCCGGTGGCGCACTGCTGCAGTGCGCTGCTTGGGAGTGCGGCGGCGCTCCCGCCGAGGGTTCGGATCCCACATACAGACCGGTTCCCGCTCACTGGCTGAGCGAGGCGCGGGGGCAACACCGAGGGTTGCGATCCCGTTGCCGGTCCCGGTCCGGTACGGGCGCGACACTGAGGGTTGCGATCCGTTGCCAGTCACGAAAAAAGACAAAAATGGAAAAAAAAAAAAAAAGTTGCTTTATTTATTTATTTTTTTTTGTCTTTTTCTGTGTCCGGCAACGGATCGCAACCCTCAGTGTCGCCCCCGCACCGGACCGGGACCGGCAACGGGATCGCAACCCTCGGTGTTGCCCCCGCGCCTCGCTCAGCCAGTGAGCGGGAACCGGTCTGTATGTGGGATCCGAACCCTCGGCGGGAGCGCAGCCACACTTCCCAAGAGCGCACTTGCGCAGTGCGCCACCGGGCCGGCCCAAAAGTTGCTTTATTAAATATAGGAATTGTCTTTATTTCAAAATACTTCAAAGTAGTCATCTGAATATTTCTAGAATATTATGAATGTATTAAATCCTATATTAAAAATGATTGCTTAATTAGTCAGTACTTTTTATTTACAGAAACTAGAAGTGATTACCTTCCATAATTTAATTTTTATAAATAATATTTATAATAATACATAATATATAAAAATATTTGTAATAAATTATAAATAATTTAATCTTTATAAAAAAGATATAAATTTTGACTGGACTTTAAATTGGCTATAATCTGGGGTTTTTCCCACACAATTTGTGGACATGACTATATGATGGTAACTCTTAGGTATTTACGCTAAAAATATTATTTAGAGGATTCTTGGGGATAAATTATGACCTTTATTTTGATCACATTATTGACCAGTAGCAAAGTGATATTTAGCCCAAAGATTAGTAGTATATAAAGTCCTTCCCTCTATCCATGAGCTTCTTGTTCTTGAGAAAAAATTTACTCTGAGAGTCTGAGGAATAACAAGCTTGTTGCATTCTGGACCTGGTTTTGGTGCTCTGACCCCGACAGTCCAGGCTTCATATAGGGTGTGGCTCTATATTACTGTAGCAATAGCTAATTTTTGTTTCCATAGCCACTGACTGCACCTCCTGACCCTGCCAACCATCTTGCAAATCCATCTTCTTGCTTAGAAGAACCAGGGGAGGACTGTGGATTGCTGTGGATTTGATGCAACCCCCCAGCTTCATTGAGACTTAATCCCCACTGAAACTGTTGAGGGAGTGAGATCCTATTATGCTAATTGAAAGATGGGGCTTGGATGACGTGATTAGATTCTAAGACCATGCTGTAGTGAATGGATTAACAATGGTGCTCAGGGGCATGGTTCTGAAGGCATTAAAAGAGAGTGAGTGAGGAGATTAGTCTATCTCTCTGCTTCACCATCCACCATAGGAAACCCCTGCATTGCTGTAAAGAATGCACCACCAAAGAAGACCCTCAACATAAGTGTTCCATGGACTTTGGACTTCCCAGCCTCTGAAACTGTAAGCAATAAATTCTGTTTTCTTATAAATTACCCAGTTCTGTGTATTTTGTTATAAGCAATAGAAACAGACTAATATGTGGATGAATCAGTCCAAATCCATCATCATCTCTGTACCTTGATGGTAATAGGTCAGTGGTGACATCCTCTGTGATGATGACTCCCTGCCATGCTAACAAATGCACAACAGTGCCAGAATTGGATGACATTTCATTCATTTCAGGCTAGAAGAAATTCAGGGTGTACGTGGATGAATCAGTCCAAATCCATCATCATCTCTGTACCTTGATGGTAATAGGTCAGTGGTGACATCCTCTGTGATGATGACTCCCTGCCATGCTAACAAATGCACAACAGTGCCAGAATTGGATGACATTTCATTCATTTCAGGCTAGAAGAAATTCAGGGTGTACCAAGCTGAATGATAAGTTCTTCAGTGTGTTAGGGAAAATGAATTTAAAAGAGGGCTACCTGGGCGAGAGAAAATACTTATTAGGAGGCTTAGCAGAAGCTTCCCAAGAGGGTGTGGTTGAGCTAGACTGAAGTTTGGGACGTGGCAGGCGTGGGTGGGGATGAAGGCTGCTTAGCTGAACTTGGAAAGGTAAATGGATACTGATTCCAGAGTAGACCACACTGGGAGGAGCAAACTATAGTCTAGTCTAAGAGGGCTGAGAAGCACGGGGCTGAGCTAGCTGTGGAAGAATAGAAGAGAGGCCTATGGATTTTGCCGGCTGGGTTAGTCTGGATTATAGTAGGGGAAAAAATTATAGCTAAAGGACTTAGAGATGAGGAGAGATAAGGAGAGAGATCTGATGGAATTAGGTGGGGGTCGGGGGGTACGGGAGGAGAAGTGGGAAGGGACGCACCAAACAGGAGGGCTAACCCAAGTTTGAGCTAGAAACTCAGCTGATACTTCTAAAGCAGAAAGTTAGGAAAGGGATAACCAGGGACTCTCAGCCGTTCAGGAGCTGCTAGGAGTTAACAGCTGGCTCTGGGAGGGAAAGGACTTAGAAAAAGGAGAGATAAGGGCAGAAGGTATGGAAAAGGGGAGGTAGGGATGGAGTTTACCAGTCTAATTAGAGCTGAACTAAACATTCAGTCTTGTCATCAGCTTAAGAGCAACTGAACTTCTTAGTTGCTGTATACGCAAAGTTGATGTGCAAAGCCTGGATCCTCTCTACTCAGTGGTGGTTAATGATTTTAGTAGACTGTAATGAACCTTGCATACCAGGAAAGGAAAAGGTTAACTGAGGTTGGAAAAAAGCCTTAAGTGGCAGTTTTCAAACAAGTAGGTTGATTTGGCTTGTGTGAAAGCAACGAAGCCTCATTTGGAACAGAGCAATTTATGTTGTGACGTTTTAAAATCCATTCTGTCACAGTGATGAATGTGTCGACTGACAGCTAAGAACATGCTGGAATGCAAGTCTTTCACCATTTATAATCAACACTTCCCCACCAGGAAAGAGCCTTTCTAATCTCTGAAGTTGTGGACTTATCAATTTGCATAAAATGTGCCATTCTCAATGAATATATATTTATCATCTACCACTTTGCTAATGTCTTAAAAGGAAAAAAAAAAAAGCAGAATCAGTTTGCCGTGAATCAGCACCTTTAAATTCAGCTATTCTGGGTTAATCTGTTAAGGGTAGAACACAGCCATCATTAGACGAGGAGAGGCAGGAATAAAATGATCCTTTTGGGGCCGGCCCGGTGGCACACTCGGTAGAGTGTGGCGCTTGGGAGCACGGCGGCGGTCCCGCCAAGGGTTCGGATCCCATATAGAGACCAGTCTGCTCACTGGTTGAGCGCAGTGCAGGCACGACACCGAGGGTTGCGATCCCGTTACCGGTCACGAAAAAAGACAAAAAGGAAAAAAAAATGATCCTTTTGGGGCCGGCCCGGTGGCACACTCGGTAGAGTGTGGCGCTTNGACACCGAGGGTTGCGATCCCGTTACCGGTCACGAAAAAAGACAAAAAGGAAAAAAAAATGATCCTTTTGTATTTCCATGATCTTTTTTGTACGTATCTATATGGTTAAATCACCAATTAGGTTAGATGTTAATTAAATGTAAAACAAATTATTGTGCTGTTCCAATATGCCTGTTAAAGTTATACTTCTTGGTTGCATATCATTTACCTAACTCTCACAGGACAGCATCAAACAGTCCAGCTGAGTTCAAAGAAGCCCCAGGACATGCACTAATCCCTGAACAAAAAAGGAACACTCCAGGATCAACAGAGTCTACTCTCAAACCCTTCAAATACTACATACACCACCACATTTGCCCTGTTCTTGCTGCTGTTTATCCATGAGAAGGCCAAGCATGAAATCCCTCAGTCTTACAGAAATGCCAAGTGAATTAGTTGGTCAGTCTTACAGAAATGCCAAGTGAATTAGTTCAAAATTTTACAAATTTGGTTTGGTTTAATCATAACTGATTCTTCACACTATAGACATCACTCATTAAAGTTACAACTCTTGGGCTGCCCCGTGGCTCACTTGGGAGAGTGTGGTGCTGATAACACCAAGGCAACAGGTTCGGATCCCATATGGGGATGGCTGGTTGGCTCACTGGCTGAGCGTGGTGCTGACAACATCAAGCCAAGGGTTGAGATCCCCTTACCGGTCATCTTTTAAAAAAATTTAAAAATAAAGTTACAACTCTCACCTCCTCCCCAGTACCACATCTCACTAAAATCACATAAGATAAGGCAATTAAGAAATAATCACCAGATGTCATATTGTTTCAGAACAAACCATAAATCAAATTTTGAATGAAACTTGACAACACTTGGTTGGTTAAGTAACACATAGATATATTAAAATCAGTCCACTCCTTTAATGTCTTAACACACAGACACACATAAAATGCTACCGCATGGATCTTCATTCCAGCCAGCTGCCAAAAAAATAAATAACATAAAATGCCACTGCGAAGTTGAAAAGAGACTTTACCAAGTCCTGTCATTGACAGGGACATCATATATGAGGGATGAACATACTGTAATCCATCTCATCAAGAGTTAATTTTACCAGGACCATGTATCAAAATTTAAAATGTGTGAACTCTTTGACCCAGAAATGCCATTTCCAAGAATATATCCTAAGGAGACCACCAGTAAAGTACATAAAGGTGTGCATGCAAAGATATTAATCACGGCTTTTCTTCCACAATGAAAAATTGGAAATAACCTAATTGCCCATTAATGGGGGACTGGTTAAATAAAACATCAATGCAATATTACACAGCCATACAAAAGGATAATGTATATGTATATACAAGGGATCTTCAAAAAGTTCATGGAAAGATTCAGACTATCTTTTAATTCCATTTTTCCATGAATTTTTTGAAGTACAGTCATATACTGACATAAGAAAATCTTCATGTCATATCACTGAGTAAGAAAAAAAGTATAAAAGAATATTCGTGGTATGATTCTATTTATATCATGAATAGAATCATACATCATATCATTATTTATATTCATGGTATAATTTTATTTAGTTATAAAACAACTTATATCTGTACTTATAGATGAAGAAACTTCAATTATTCAATATTTTCTTCTTTCTACTTTTTAATTTTTCTACATATGTGTTTAAAATCAGGGAAAATAAAAAACCAAGCTATTTTTATCAGGGGTAAAAAGAAATCATTACTCTGTATTTGTCAAACTAGAATAGTCACCCAGGAAG
>NW_007727064.1:314466-342604 GCF_000696425.1 Galeopterus variegatus
ATCAGGGGTAAAAAGAAATCATTACTCTGTATTTGTCAAACTAGAATAGTCACCCAGGAAGCCAACTGTAGCTCTTGTATTTCTGTGCCTTCTGTTGAAAGGAAAACTGTGGATAAACAAACCATATTACAAAGAAAATTTAAATGGCTAGTGTCTAGTACTCAAACCAAAACAGGTAAAATACTACACAAATTGAGGAAGATGTCTTTATCATAGCTTGAAAAAATTAATTCAATGTATGTGTGTGTATGTCTTACTATATTTTCATTACTAACCAAAAATAAAATTTAGATTTCAAATGGCAGCAAAAAATATAACATAATTATCATTGGCTTTTCTTAAGTAAGTTACCACCCCATAAATCTTCATGTTAACATAGAAAATTCTGACCTGAACAGATGGACTCATGCTGTTCTCTAAAACGTGAACAGATTTCTGATCTTCTGAACCAAGAAATGAAGTCAGCACTAAAACAGTAATACCATCATCCATCTCCTAGAATTTCAATTTAAGAAGCTTCTAATAAAAGCAGTATTTCCCTCTTTAGATACAGCACAGTGATATGTTCATGTCTTAATGGAATGTGCTCTTGATATAATAACAAAACATAGTAGGACATTTGTGGCACCAGGGGTGCTGGTTGACTGGTCCCTGAACCTCACCAGTTTTGGAGAATCCTCTTACTTGTGGTTAGGATCTGACTGCCTCCACCCTTGATCCTCCAAGTTTCTTATGGAAGGCACATCCCTGTGGACTGACACTCTGCCTGGTTAAATCATTTCACTAACCCCAGAGCCCCTTTTCCATGAGTATCTTCATAGAAGCAGTTTCACAAATGGACTTATTTGGGCTTGAAGCCAAATAAAGGGCTCTCTGTCAAGTGATTAGCAGCACTGAGGTTTGAATTCCTGCTCCACAACTATCTCATCATTTAATTGAAGGCCATGAGGAGGCTGGTGGGGCTAGCAGGACTGGGTCTGAGGAGGAATTGAGGCGAAGGAGGTGGCCTGTGAGGTCAGGAGATTGGTTACATAAAGGGAGAATGAGCAAATAGTTAAATACATTGGAGATAATAGGAGCCATATTTCTCATAATCAGAGAAGGAACTTACCAACAGAAAAAGGGCAAAGACTAGAATGAATTCTGTGGTTTTGGAGTGGAATTGGAGATAGTAAACTCGAGTTTTAATATAAATAGATGGGTAAATATACAAATAGATACAGATGTATATGTGCATATGTGTTTGTGAATTTCCCAGCTCTGTCTGCTAAGATGGCCTAAAAACAATAACACCCCAGTAGCAATGACCACACCTAGCACCCAGATCTTGGTTCTAAAAATGCATTCTTAGTAAAAGGAACCACAGCTCCTTGGAGAAATGGCTGATGAAATGGTTAGTGCAGGAAAAGTACAAGATGAGCCTGAAGCATCTTGTACCACAAAGTAAGAAAATATTCCCAGAATGATATAAAGATGTTAAAAGGACACAGGAACCAGCCTGAAGGATATCCAAAACAAAACTGGGACAATTTCAGCATCAAAATCAATAATGATAGTAATGTATTATAATCCATTGAATAAAATAGAAATCCACAAGTCAGTGCTGATGGAAATACATAAATAAATAAAAAGGGAGAAGAAAAAACTTCCTTGCAATAGAATACCAACTAGTAAATGTAAAATAAATGTTGGAATTGGAAAACTGCCATTCAGGAATCAATCATCACAGTAATAATTTATTCAAGTAAGAATCATCATAAAAAAAAGTGAGTTTGTTGAAGAACATAATGTTTACATAGTCTTAAAGTATTTCCCCATGAAATACTCACTAATTGAAAGGGAAAGAGAATAACCTAACAGTGGAGAGATTAGCACCTTAAGTCATCAAAGTATCACCAGCAAAAAGACAAATTAATATTGTGTTCATGTCGAATAGTATTTTATAAACTGGTGTCCCCAAGTAGAAGACATGATAGTAACATAGTTTAAGTAGTCAAGACAGAGTTTTTAAAAGCCATTTTCACCCTTCATTAATTTAGGCAATATGGTGATAATGAGAATATGTAATATATATATATGTAAATATATATATATTTAATATAGGGTAACCGTATATAATACAATAACTCATACATAGTATTAAAGATCATGAAAATTGAAAGAGACTTTGGGGGGCCATCTACTCCTATTCCTTTGAGAGTAAGTATATCCTCTATAGAATCTCCAACAGATAGCACAGTTTCTGATTGAACACATACAATGACAGGAAACTCACTCCTTCTCAACAAAGACAAATGAGAGTCATTCTGATTGTTTAAAAAGTTTTTTTGTTTTTTTTAAAGGTGACTGGTAAGGGGATCTTAACCCTTGACTTGGTGTTGCCAGCACCACGCTCTCCCAAGTGAGCCACGGGCTGGCCCAGAAAGTTATTTTTTAACAATGAGTCAAAATTTTTCTGTATGTATGTCTTCTGGGGTCACAAATTGATTTTCTTCCACATGACATTTCAATATCAGGAACTACTATTTCGTACCCTCCCATCCCAATTCTCCCATCATAAGTTTTCTCTTCTCCAAACTGAACATCCTCTCTTTTTTCAATTATCCCATGTATAATTGTGGTTTTCAGTCTTCTCACCATCTTAACCACTCTCCTCAGCTTATATACTTTGTACTATTGAGGGGATTCTGTCTATTTTGAGGGCAGCCTGAGATCACATCATCTATTTGGGAGCCTCATGTTTTCATGATTGTTCCTTCATTCAATCAATATTTACTGCGTACCTATGAGGTGGAAGGCACTGTGCTAAAACATTATGAGAGACAAGATTAAGACATAAGCTTTCTCTTAAGGAACTTAGGTGTTAATGCGGGAGAAAAGATACATGGTAACAAAATGCCAGAAAACAGACACAAATGATATGTATGTTAAAGAAAGGAAATTATACAATTAAATACGGATTTGCTTTAATGTCAGAGTACTTAAGAACAAACCAAAAGTAATGACAATTTCATACTAGATCTATTTTGTTTTAGGACAGCATGAGAATTGGTAAAAAGCAGCAGATTGAGATTTAACCTACATTAAAAGAGAAACTTCCAGATGAGAAGAATTACACACAGATTCAGAATACATGCTTTATACAGTCTTTTCACCCTTGAGAGCTCTGACAACAGGATTTGTCCAGAGTGATTTATATGCAACTCTTCAGAGAGGCAAAAAAAAAAAAAAAGATGAGGCTACTATTCACCAGGCTTATACCAAGCATGTTACATGTATTATCTCACTTAATCCCACAACAACTCCAACAAGGTCAGTACTAATATTATTCCTCCTTTTTTCAAAAAAATTAAGTGAAGCTCAACAAGGTTCAGTGACTTGCCCAAGCTTAAAATGGTGCTAAACCTTAAAATGGTGCTAAGCTTCAAACCTTCAAACCCAGGCTGTCACCTTCCAGGCCATTCGTTATAACTTGAGACCATCAACTACTTACTACCCAACAAAGCAATCTCTGGCAAATTCCCACACACATTCTCTCCCTGCCCCCCAACCTTCCTAGTGACCAACTCAAGAAGGCCCTCAATGAACAATCTGTTCCTCCTCTGGGTTCTAGAACACTTTCAACAAGGCTTTGTTATTGTCCTTGACATACCATATCACTGTGAGTTATGTATGTAACAGTAGCCTCTGATAAAGTGTTTCCACTCCAAGAACAGAGATTATATCTTTTTATTTTTTCTTGGTATCCCCAGGTCCTAGCTCAGTACCAGACTCAAATACTGGAAGGATGAATGAGTCCCCTGACTTATCTGGCCTGCTTTGGAGAAAGTCATCCTCTTAATTGGAGACCTCTAATTCTGAATCTAATTAGTTGTGATTCAGAGCTTTGGTTGCCACAATTCAATATCAGGAACTACTATTATATACTGCAGTCTAATTCTGTCTTGTATCTCCTAACACTAAATTAAAGGAATCCAAGAAGTAATATATCCGGCTGCTGTCTGCCACTAACTACGCTCAGCAGACTCATTCACCTTTGGGATATTCACTCCTGTTTAGTTCAGCCAGAGTTACACAGAAAAAAAACAGAGGCAAAATAAATGGGAAATGAGATCACCTAATATTTCTCCTTTCCTATATTAAGTTCTTGAAGTAAAAATTCAGTAAAGTTGCTGGTACTTTAGGGTCTTAAATAAAAGGAAAGGGAGATACAAAGCAAGTGATTTTATATAGTCAGGAAATGATTACACAAACTTTAGTAAAGATGGCAGGCATGTAGATTGAGTTCATATATAGACACAACTATGAAATAGTGTTAAGTGCACATAAAGTATTATATATCCCCGTTGATTACATATAATTCTACTACAGCAATGATAAGAGAACCTAAACTAAATGATCAATATATAGACTAAACAACCTAGACTAAATGAACAAAATTTTAAAAATTATACATGTATATTAACATTTATAGGGCAAAATAAAGTTTTGGTTCAGAAGAAGAAAAAAGCCCTGTAATCTCAGCTCATCTCTGATATTTCCCCACCAAGTAGAGGCTATTTCCTGGGTCCACACCAGAAGGTAGATAGATGAAAACTGAGAAAGGAGAGGCAATGGAGTGATTATCTTTCTCCTTCTCACATCCAAGCCAGTGGCCAGCAGACTGTGGCTGTTAATGTAACATTTGGCTACTTGAGAATCTACTGCTAGGGGCTGAATGGCAGGAAAAAAAATATGCGTAGTGATGGTAAAGGAGACTTTGCCTAATTTTATAATCAAAATATGCACAAGGAACATGAAATAAGGAGGATATAGAAGTGGCCCACAACATCCCAGAACAGCAATTTATCAAAATGTTTAACAATACCACTCATGAAACAAAGAAAAGAAAAAAAAAAAAGAATACCATTTATGGTGCAAGGTGGTCTCAGGAAGAAAAATGAAACAAGACTCTCATCACCAATTGTTGGGAAAATAGAATAATTTAATCAGGCCCCCTCGCCTTAGGTCCAGTTGGGGGTGGTGTGGCACATTCTTTGTAAGCAAATTATGGGGGGGTGGAGTTTGTGCACATGCACAGCGCTGCCACTCGGCTGGTGTTTACTGCCTCTGGCTTCTGCCTCATGTGGCCATGCGCTCCAACCTACGGCTTCCAAGGATCTGTCCGCCAGTTACCTAGCTCATAGACCTGCATGTGAGGGGTCTGGTGACCCAGCTTGGCATGTGAAGGGTTTGTGGCCCAATCTGGATAATGGGTTTGAGGGATCTATGAGCTCCAGACCCAGCTCTAGTGCAGCAGTTGGCCCAGTCAGCAGGATTACGGGCGGGGAAAAGAGCCCGACACCAGTGAAATGTTTAAAAGTGCTCAGAAAAATGTGGGCCCCCTTAGAATATAATTAATGCCATCACCTTTTTCCTCACCAACAAATCCAATCTCAAACCAGAAAATTACATTTCTATTGAGGTCACCAGGAAGCAAACACTCCTCCAACACCTAATAATTAGGGACAGTCTAATCTTCATTGTGATAACCACAAACTGTCAGATTGCTAGACATGCCAACAACTGTGGAGATCAGCTGGCAGATCTTAAGTGTGGACAGCAATGTTATCCAAATTAAAAGGTACTGGGGAACTCAGTCATCCATTTAAATTAAAATATTGTGAAAATTAACTTCGTAAGCTCCAACTGAAATTATATGTGATTATTGGATATATTTATATCTGTACATATTATCTGGATCTTTTTAAGTCTGTCTTTGAAAAGACTCTAAATTATATAAAAGCATTTTTTAAATGTGTAATTTATTAATCTGCCAATCTCCCTGCATGTCTGTGTCCCCGCAAAATTTGTGTGTTGAAACCTAATCCCCAGTATAAGGTGGGGCCTTCAGGAGGTGATTAGGTCATGAGGGCAGAGCCCTCACCTCTTCCACCATGCAAGGACCACCATCTGTGAACCAGGAAGCAGGCCTTCACCAGATCATAATCAGCTAGCACCTTGATCTTGGGCTTTCCAGTCTCCAGAACTGAGAGAAATAAATTTCTGTTGTTTATTAGTCACCCATTTTATTGAACAGACTAAGACACTCCCTAAATACTATTTTCTCACGGGACTGAACTCACTAACTCCCATTTCTAACAGCTAAAACAGAAGTGTCAGCCACATTAATTAAACAAAAACAAAATTCTTCAGTTTGGGCACCTTGGCTTGCAACCACCCACTCCCTGACTGGAGCTGATTGACAGGTCTACCAGCCTATGAGATCCCTTTTTGAAATAGAATTGGTGACTAGCTAAATACAATATGATTTTGAGTTTTAGTCCGTAGTAAATTTAATTAGGCTGTTTCTCTCTCTGGAGAATACTTTTATAATCTTGGGGTGGGGAGATCAAAGTGCAACATCAAGATCAAACATCACAAGGGAAAAGATTGACAGATTTGATTCTATAAAATCTTAAATCTTCTGTGCAAAAGAAGAAACCATAAAAGAACTTTTTTAAATAACAAATTAAAACAACAACAACAAAGGGTAAACATCTTTCATCCAAAATGGGCTCTTAAAAACTCAAGAAAATTGCTTAAAGGCATCAATAAATAATTCACAAAAGAAGAAATACAAATGATCATTAAACATGGAAAGATGCACAGCTTCTGTAAAAGTCACAGAAAAAAGAATTAAAAGAACAATGAGATATCTGTTTGCCTCTTAGGTGAGAAAAATCTAAATAGCTGATTATCTCTAGCATAAATAAGAAAAGAATCTAGAGCATCATGCACTATTTGTTACAAAGTAAATTGTTACTGAGATTTTTGAAAGGCAGTCAATATGCACCAAAATGTAAAATGTGCATTCGTCCTAACCCACTAATTTCATTTAGGAATTTATCTTAAGGAAATAACATCACTACACAGAGGTACATCAAAAGAATGATTGTTACAGCATTGTTTTTATTACTTGAAAGGTGTAAATAATCTAAATGTACTTAAATGGGATATTGATTAATTCAATACTTATAATAATGTTCAGATGGGAAAATATTCATATCTTATGTGGAAAAACATGATGCTGTTTATGAAATTTAAGATGTACATTTTTTGCACATTTCTAAAAGTTAAAATGCATCTTACAATTGATAACATCTTAGACTCAATTAAATGTATGTTTATTTATGCATTTAATAACCTGGAAGTATTTATTCCAAATTAATACCTGTGGCGGCTACCTGTGGAGAATGACTTTCTAAGGGGCTTTTATTTTCTACTCTGGTGTTGTTTCCATTTTTTATAACAACTATGTTTTTAAATATATTCCATAAAAATAATAAAACTAATCCCACTGGGTTGTTCTAAAATGTTTTTAAACCTCAAGCATAAAATGATACAGAATAGTTCATGAATGCCTCAATAACTCTTCTTTTGTTTTGGGGAAAAGTTAATTTTGATCCATAATGGATGCCAGAAAAGTAGTGATAGCATTTGGGTTTTTATTTTTTGTTGTTGTTTTGTTTTGTTTTTTAAGGCATTTGACCAATATCATGTGTACACATTCTTATGAGTGTGTGGCTCCCTTTTCAGAACCTCAGGGACATAAACTCCTAAGTTAGCTAAATAGTGGACTTTGCATATTTTTTTTTAGCTACAAAATTACTCTAAAGAACAGCTCCTTTTTAAAAAGATTACATACTAAAACACTACAAGCTAAACAGCATTTTAAATAAAAACACTTTTGTTAAGTAGTTAAAAATTAAATACATCACACTGAAGAATTCAAACTGAGTAACATGTTGCTCCTCATAAAAGATATGCCTATGTATATGTGGGTTGAAAATAAATAATTCCTTCTTGTGAAGCAATCTCTAATAGAATTTATATCCAGCAATGAATTTAACTAAAAAGGGAAATGGGGATATAAACCAATAACTTAAAGTGTAGTCTTTTTTATGAAACCATAAAATATGGTAGATTATCTTTTATTATAGAGGGGTGCAGAACTGATGTAAATGCCAGAAATTATAAAGGAAAACAGGGCTGGCTGGTTAGCTCAGTTGGTTAGAAAGCAAAGTTGAACCAAGGTCAAGAGTTCAGACCCCCCCCCCGCCCCCCCGCCCACTGGCCAGCTACCAGAAAAATTTTTTAAAATAAAGGAAAACAGATATATTACATAAAATTTGAAACTTTCTAAACAGCATAAAATACCATAAACAAAATTTAAAAAATAAAAGATTTGAGAAAAAATGGTAACATATGTAACAGAATCCTTAGTATACAAAGAGCTCTTACAAATAAATAAAAAATATAGGTACACCAAAAGAAAAATAAAGATACAAGTTAGCAATTCACAAAATAAGAAATAAATTTGGCCAATAAATATAGAAAAGATATTCTTCTCTGCCTATCCAATTGGAAAGTACTTTTAAAAGATCGATAAAACCTAATTTTAGTGACAGTGTGGGGATACTGACACTCTAATTCAGTGTTTATAGTGGTATTTATTGCTACACATCTTATTTAGCACAATCTGGAAATAGTGTTCTTCGAACAAAATATTTTTTGAATACTCACACATGTGGCACTGTTGTTGATGCTGAAAACACAGTGAAGAATAGGACAGACAAGGGAGGAGAAAGGAAATAATTGAACAAATAAATGAACAAATTAATATATCAAAAATTAAAAAGTACCTACCCTTTGAACCATCAATTTCACTTCTAGAAATTTGTCCTAAGAATATAATCAAACAAGTGCACAAACATTTGTTCAAAGATGTTATTTGCATGTGGAAACAATCTAAATGTCCATCAATGGATGAATGGATAAAGAAAATGTGGCGTACACATGCAATGGAATATTACTCAGCCTTTAAAAAGGAAATTCTGCAATATGTGACAACATAGATGAAACCTAACACATTATGCAAAGTGAAATAAGCAAGTCACAGAAAGACAAATACTACATGATTCCACTTACACGAGGTATCTAAAATAATCAGAGTCATAGAGTCAAAGAGTGGAATGGTGGTTGCCAGGGGCTGAAGGGCAGGGGGAAATGGGGAGTTACTAATCAACAGGCATAAAGTTTCAGTTAAGCAGGATGAATGAGCTCTAGAGATTTGCTGTACAACACCACACCTACAGCCAACAATAATGTATTGTATACTTAAAAATTTGTTAAGAGGGTAGATCTCGTGTTAGATGTTCTTACCACAATAAGATAATTTTTCAAAAAGTTGTTATTTGTAGAATTATCTATATAGCAAAAATTTGTACATAAATGTTCATTACTTTGGGATTGTTTAAATAAATTATGTTCTATCCACATAGTGCAATATTATACAACCCTTAACAATGATAACCTAATTTTATATGTATTGGTTTGAAAGACATTAATGATAAATAGTGAAAATACAACCAACACAAGATTGGTCCATTTAAAATGCATGTGTGTTCATCTAAAAGAAAATCTGCTTACAGTGGTTTTCCATCATTTTATGCATTTGTCTACTACCTAAGCTTCCTACAATCAGCATACTTTTTGTAAAAAAAAAAAAAAAAACAACAAATAAATATCAATGATTTGAAAAAATGCAAACAATCTTTAAGAACTTTGCATCGCAAACCGTATACCAATATATTTGAAATTGCCAAAATTATGATACATCTTAGTCATATTTTCTTCAGATTTTAAATGTCTATAAGATTATCTAGATATTGCTCTGTATTAAAATTCACACTAATTCTTTTTGCTTAAGCTTCCTTTAGAAACTTTTTTTTTTTGTATCAATATCAATTTTACATCTTTGTAAACTAGCTTTGTTCTGGAATTTAAATGTAATACTTAATTGCTCAGCCAAATACCAAACAGTTCAGTCCACAGGCTCTGTGCCTTTGGAACAGATGATTTTGAAAACTAATGTTTCTGCAGAGTTCAGAAACAGTAGAGGTGTCAAAAAATAAAGACAGATTGCAAAAAGCTCTGGAAAATGTGTGACTTGTAGTGGATGATGGCTTTGAAAAGGGATGAGTCTATTTACATTGCGTTATGTTTGTGTGCATATACACATACATGCATCCCACATATGTACACGTGAGAAAGACTTCGTGTTTAGGCTCACACTGTGTACTTTCACGTACGTGTACTTTCACGTAGGTAATCAAACCTGTTATGCATATGCTTTATCTGCACCTCCACGGGGAGCCACATTTGCCTTCAAGTTATCTTCAGGAATCCAGCATCTACCCGTTTGCAAAGGGTTTCAGTGTCTGGCTGGCTCCACTCTGGCCATCTGCCTTGGAAATGGGCTATTTCTGGCAAAGGTGCAGATAGGGCAAGGCAGGCCGCGGCCCGGGCAGTCGGAGGTCGAGGGCGCGTGATGCACTTCAGCACCACGGACACGGGCACCCCTGATCCAAGCCCTTTCCCGTGGGATGGCCCGTGGAAATCGCCCCTGCAGAGTCGTCCCCAGACCTCCCCGCCCCGCGCTTTACTAGGTCGGGGCCTTCAGTCGTCACTCAGACGCCAGACGTGCCGGCCCGCGCCGCGCCTCCACCCGCCCCAACACGCACCTCCCCGCCGGCCCGCGCGACCCTTCCTCGCTTCCTCCTCTCAAATGAGCGCACGCGGCATTGAAATTCTGCAGCGCCCCGAGGACCGGCAGGGAAGGTTGGTGTTTTCCTCCCCGTGGCTAGAGCAGGCTGGGCGGACTTGCCCTGCCACACTCAGCCACGGCTGGGCCCTTCCTCCACCAGCACTTGCCCTCGTCTCTCCCTGGGGAAAGATGTCAAACAGACCGTTTAGTCCCCACGAAAATCTCAGCGCACACAGTCTTGCCTTCAAGAGTCATGGACATGAGACAAGGGAGTAACGAAAAAACACAAATTCTTGGCCACATTTTAAAAACCACCCAGCATTGTTTTAAAAGTTGTATTTGGAATTGATCCCACGACGCCACATGGACTCACCCTCTTTTGGGGGCTCCTGGGACAGCGGAAAGCCACGGGCCTGGCCTTGACCACGGAGGCTGGGGGAGGCCCGGACAAGCCGCGGTGCAGGAAACGGGGCGCGGGGCCTGGGCCGATGCTGACCCTACTGACCCCGAGCCCCGCTCCTCCTGGAGAGCAGGGTAGAAAACCGGGGGCTCCGCGGCCTTAACCCCCGGCGAAGATCCGCAAAGGGGGCGACCCTTCCCCAACGAGAGAGGGCTGTGCCCCTAGGTGTGCTCACACTCCTTCCCGGTGGCGCGGCCCGGCCGGCAGGGTCAAGGTCCCCGTCCGCCGCTGCCGACCGGCTCCCGGCGCCTGGTTACCTGCGTGTGGCGGCGAGGAAGGCGCGCCCCGTGTCCCGCACGGAGCCGGCTGAGGCCGCTGCCCCGGCCGCAGACGCTGCCAGGACGCGCAGGGAGGGAGAGGGGACCGCGGGCGCGGACACTGCGCCTGCGCTCTCCGCGGCCCCCGCCCAACCCCGGCGGTGCAGGAGGGCGAGACCGCGAGGGGCGCCCGGGATTCGTGCCCGGACTGAGCGACTCCCCTACCCGATGGTGCGAAGATCTGAGGCTCGGGAAACTGTCCCTTTAGCCGACACCCTTGGAGGGAGCCAGTTTGAAGCAGTCGCCTTTCAGCCTGGGCGACGGGGTCCTCGGGAAGCGGGCATGGAGGCAGTCTCTGTCCATTTCCACTCGACTGCGTTTAACAGTCGCGAGTCGATACCTTGATGACCAAAAATGTGTCTAGTATCGATAAATTGTGGTCCGGAAAGGTCTTCTGGCATCCCGAATCCCCCAGTCACTTCACCAGTGAAGTCTCTGATGGACGGGCCTTGACACTGCAGAACTGGTTCTTTGACCCCAGTACAAGGCCGAATGAAACAGACCTGGTCAGCAAAGCAATGGATTAGATGGGTCAAGGGGACAAGCAGAAAGATCATGATCCCAGGCCAGGAGACAAAGGGTAAGACCTGAACCAAGGTGCTAGCTGTGGGAAAAGACAGGTGGTGCCTAACTGGTTTCTCCTCTGTCCTTTCAGTTCCACTCTCCACCCTGCTCTGTGACTCAGGACTGACTTTTATGGACTACATCAATTGTCCTCTGGTTTTCAGTTGGTTTTGGAAAGTGGGAGGTACCTGCAGGAGATGAGAAGGCAGAATATTTAGGACCTCCCCTTCACCCCCAGCAGGTCATCCTGTTAGCAGCAGCTGTGCTTTTCACCTGAAAGCCATTACTCCAATCCTGTGACCCTGTCCTACACTTCCTTCCTGGTTCTGGTTACTAATAGCTGCCCTTGCCACTTCCTCCTGGGGCTGGTAATGACTCCCAGAGGTTTCCTTTAACCTAGTTCACACCTTTTTAAAGAGTTCTTTTATTAAACTCTCCTACACTATCCTGTCTTTTTCCTACCTTTCCAGGACACTATAATAGACTTCAGTTCTTTGTGGTTGGCAAGATTCATGAGAAAAAAAGATGTGTAAAAAAAACATGGGGCTTTTAAAAGGTGAGATGTCTCCTAGAGCCATCCTGACAGTTCCTGAGGTTTCAGGTAGCCATCATGCTTAGGTGGTCTCCCCACTGGGTTCCCTAGCCCAGGTGTGCCAAAGACAGTTTCAGCAGACCCAAGAATGGAATTCAGACTGCTCATAACCAATGTGTTCACAAAAGGGCTGGGGATTCAGCCATAATAGAATTTTGGATGCCTCTTGACAATCTAGATCTTTATAGAGCAAGTACTGGTGCTCTCCCAATTGCAGCTGGGCTGCTTTCGAATGGGCCAACATTCTTAGGACACTTAAGAGAGTCTTGGGCACAGTATCTGATAAATAGGCTTATGGAGAAGCTGCTGAGTGAGGCAATTGTTGATCGAGTATCCCTAGTTGTTTCTGTAAAACAAAACAAAACAAAACAAAAACACAAAGAATGTTGCCAAAGAGGGGAAAAAAAAGAAAAAGGCAGTAGAGTGAATAATGGTCATTAAATTACCCCTGTGCTCCTTATCAGCTTAGTCTGAATTCAGGACCTGACCATCTCTCAGGCTTGTAAAAATAACCAAACTGGATTGACTAGTTTGATTCCTCCCCCACCCCCTTCAAAATAAACCAACCCCAAGGCAATATCTTGGCAAAACTTAACTTAAAGGAACCCCCAGGCAGAGCTGTTTGAAGACAGAATTAATGTCCAAGCAAACACACTATCTGTACTGAATACAAATAAGACCAGAACAGAACATTTAACGTGTATTTCCAGACTTCCACCCTTTATGAGAGGGGATCATTTGTTGTTCAGGTAGGTGTTAATTGCACTGAAGTAGCTAAGGAACAGAGGTGCAGAAGCCAAAGGAGCCTCAGAAAGCTAGGCTGAATACCAGACAAGGCTCAGCTAGCTTTTGTTTCTTTTGGAGGAAGGAGGATGGGGAGGAAGAGATCAGAAGAGTTTTGAGTATAGGAGTGAGAAAAAAAGACCTAGAATCAGCTGACTTTAAGAGAGAAGTTTTCTGAGAGTTCTGATAATGTGGTCCTAGGGATTTAGCACAGCTGCCATTATGATTGACACTGAGATACTGCAACATAGGAAACAGGATTTTTAGACATTTTGTTATGAGTAATAAATGGAATTATTTTGTGCTATTATACTTAGGGCTTTTCCTTGCAAGTGTCAAAAACTCAAACTAAAATTGATTTAAGAAAAGAAATGTATTTTTAAGAAGGAATGTAATAACTGAAAAAAATTAGGGATAGATAACTTCAGATGTGGCTGGATCCAGGGTTGCAAACAATGTCATTGGGATATGGTCTCTTTCTTCCCTGTTGACTTCGAAGATTCTATTCTCCTGTAATGATTTCTTTCTACCTCCCCTCCTTTCCCCAGCATTCAACCTATAGCTAATCATTCCAGGAGAAACAGAGCACTTATTTCCCAGTAGTTCCAATAAAATCGTGGGATTATGTCTCACTGGCAAATTCTGAATCATATACCCAACCATATACTTTAGTCTGGAGATAAAGAATGGGAAAGGGGTCATCTCCAAAAGAAAATAAGGATTTTGGTACCGGAAGAAACCATATAGTGATGGGCAGGTAAAAAAAGGAAATATCCCTTACAGGTACCTCTCAAAGAAATTTTAGTTAAGATTTATATTACTTTTCAATTTGTGTTATATATATGTAAAGCCTTGGGGATCTAAAATGGGGCAACAGTCACATCTCCACCTTCTGAAACTGTTCCTACAGACAATTTTTAACATACAAACAGGATTACTGACCCCTGAAGAGGCTATGTATTAATTTAGAAATGCTGAAATTGTATCTTGTGATCCTTACTCATACATCTGTACACAGGATGTAACAAAGGCCAATCACTAACCTATGTAAATGTTATGTAACCAACAGAAAATCTGATGTGCTGATTAAGGGGCTGTCTCCTTTTCTCCCCTTTGTTCTTAACTTTTCTGTGATTATAAAAATGCTTACGTTCTGCTGACCCTTCAGAAAGCAGTTCCCAAGACATCTTGATGGTGTTTTCCCGGGATGCAGTCACACATATTTGCTCAAATAAACTCTGATACTTTACCAGTGCTTCTCCTTTTCTCCCCTTTGTTCTTAACTTTTCTGTGATTATAAAAATGCTTACGTTCTGCTGGCCCTTCAGAAAGCAGTTCCCAAGACATCTTGATGGTGTTTTCCCGGGATGCAGTCACACATATTTGCTCAAATAAACTCTGATACTTTACCAGTGCTTCAGGATCTTTTTTCAGGTTTACGAGACTAGTGTTTCTTTTGAAAATGACATCATGTTGACCGCAAGACAGCTGAAATGTTCTTTTAACCTGAAAAATGAAGCAAAATGTCTTGCTGTTCCTATGCAAAGACATACCAGAAAACATTTTAAAAATGTATTTTGGTCTGATTTTCCACATACTCATAGCCTTTATTTAAGTAAAGAGGCTCCTTTTCTGATCCCAGCAAACAATTCAGATCCCTCAAAGCCTTAATAAGCTACCAGAGGACAGAGGGAGAGGGAGGTCGGGGATTAATTGGGAGGAGGACACGGGGAATAATTGCAATTTGTGGTAATAGGCAGCTGATAGTATTGATCTGGCCATCACATCTTGGGCACAAATGGTGACAGTCAGCTTTGTACCCCATGAATATACACAACCAATAATATAAAAAATAATAATAATAAGCTACCAGAGTTCCTGGTTACCATTGTGGAAATATGAGGGTACTTCAAAAAGTTCATGGAAAAATGGAATTAAAAGATAATACAAATCTTTCCATGAACTTTTTGAAGACCCCTCATACTTGTTTCCTCCATCAGCACCACCAACTCCACTCTCACAGATACAAAGATCAGTACTTGTAGCACTCTGAGCTAACCAAGAACTGATTTGTATGCCCACACATGAAAAACACACAGTAACTCCCCATTTCAGAAGCATTTAGACTTTTATCAGTCTCAAAAACTTACTGTTACAAAGTTCAAGTTCAAGAACTTGCCTTTGTCTTCAAATTATGTGTAAAACAAAGGGTACCAACAGTAAACACAACTGTCTATTTTCCACCAATTAATTCTTTCTCCCTTGCCACTTAATACTCTATTACTACATTTGCTCAGTTTGCCTCTTACTCACTCTATGCTTCCAGTCCCATATCTGAAAAGGGAAAGAATAACCTATTACACAGGGCTGTTACTAGGATTAAATTAATTAATAGATGTAAAAGGTTAGAGAAAGTGCCAGGCACCCAGAAAGCACTCAATTAATGTAGGCTATTATTATTACAGGGGCCAAAATGTAAATCCTTCTAGTGGCTAGATATGTAAAATAAGTGAAAAAGTCTAGGTGGAGACCATGTCTAAAGAGCATACTTTCTAAAGACAGTAGCTGTCAGCTGGCTGGTTAGCTAAGTTGGTTAGAGCTCTGTGTTGTACATCAAGGTTGAGAGTTCAGATCCCCTCCCTGGCCAGCCACCAAAACAGCAAACAAAGAGTAACTCTTAATTCAGCTTTGGAGACCACAGGGAAATGTGAATCCAATGTTGATAGATCTTTTTTAAAAATAGGGATTGAAATCTTGGGTTTTATGTGAAACGTTCTAATTATTAAAAATGCACATACATTCATGATAAGAAAAAAGAAAAAACTAAGAACAGAAGGAAACTACTCCAAAATAATAAAGGCCATATATGAAAAAATGCACCACTAACATCATATTGAATGGTGAAAGACTGAAAGCTTTTCCTGAGAACAATGGAAGAATGCTCACTTTTGCCATTTCTATTCAATGTAGTACTAGAAGTCCTAGACAGAGCAATTAGTCAAGAAAAAGAAATTTAAAACATCCAAATTG
Organism: Galeopterus variegatus; assembly: GCF_000696425.1. Taxonomy (NCBI): domain Eukaryota; kingdom Metazoa; phylum Chordata; class Mammalia; order Dermoptera; family Cynocephalidae; genus Galeopterus; species Galeopterus variegatus. The sequence goes on from NW_007727064.1 coordinate 330,801, forward strand.
AAAGTAAGAAGTAAAATTATCTCTGTTTGCAGACAACATGATCTTATATTTATAAAACCCTAAATATTCCCCCAAAAACTGTTAGAAATAATAAGCAAGTTTCAAAAATACAAAACCAACATATGAAAATCAGGTGCATTTTTATACACTAACAATACAAAAAGGAAATTAAGAAAATGATTCCATTTACAATAGCATGAAAAAAAAAATACTTATGAATAAAAACCAAGGAGAAAAAAGACTTGTAAACTGAAAACTATAAAATATTGCTGAGAGAAATGAAAGATACAAATAAGTAGAAAGATATCCCATATTCATAGACTGTAAGATTTAATATAATTAAGATGTCAGTAAAACCCAAAGCAACCTATAGAATTTAATAAAATCCCTATCAAACTCCCAACAACATTTTTGCAGAAATAGAAAAATTCAGCCTAAAATTCATATGGAACCTTAAGGGACCCTGAATAGTCAAAACAATCTTGACATAACAGAACATAGTTGAATCTCTCACACTTCCTGATTTCAAAGCTCACCACAAAGCTACAGTAATCAAAACAGTGTGGTACTGGCATAAAGATAGACATATAGACCAATGGAATAGAATAGAGAGCCTAGAAATAAACCCTGACATATATGGTCAAATGATTTTCCAAAAGGGTGCCAAGACCATTCAATGTGGAAAAGACAGTCCTTTCAACAAACAGTGGTAGGAAAACCAGATATCCACATGGAAAAAAACCAAAATTGGTTATTGACCTTCCACCTCTACAAAAATTAACTCAAAATGGATCAAAGATCTAAAACTATAAAACTCTTAGGAGAAAATGTAGGGGGAAGCTTCATGACATTGGATTTGGCAATGATTTCTTGGATGTGACACAAAGAAAACAGGCAACAAGAAAAAAATAAATCAGTTGGACTTTATCAAAATTAAATGTCTTGTGCATCAAAAGACACTATCAACAGAGTGAAAGGTATGGGAGAAAATATTTGTAAATCATATATATAATAAGAGGTCGATATCCTGAATATGTAAAGAACTACTACAACTCAACAACAACAACAACAACAACAAAAATTTTAAAATGGGCAAAGGACTTGAATGGACATTTCCCTAAAGAAAACATACAAATAGAAGCACATGAAAAGATGATCAACACAACTAATCATTAGGAAATGCAAATCAAAGCCACAATGAGATATCACTTTATACCTATTAGGAAGGATAGCAAAACACACATACACACACGCACAGAAAATATCAAGAGTTGGCGAAGACGTGGAGAAATTGGAACTCTTGTACATTGCTGGTGGGAATGTAAAATAGTGTGGCCACTGTAGAAAACAGTACAATTCCTCAAAAAATTAAAAGTGGAATTACCGTTTGATTCAGCAATTACATTCCATACCCAAAAGAAATGAAAGCAGGGACTAGTACAGATATTTGTACATCCATGTTCATGGCAGCATTATTTACAATAGCCAAAACATGGAAGTAACTCAAGTGTTCAGATGGATGAATGGATAACCAAAATGTCGTATATAAATACAATGGGATAATACTCAGCCTTTTTTTTTTTCTAAAGATGACCGGTAAGGGGACCTTAACCCTCGACTTGGTGTTGTCAGCACCACACTCAGTCAGTGAGCCAACCAGCCTTCCCTATATAGGATCCAAACCCGTGGCCTTGGTGTTATCAGCACCACACTCTCCCAAGTGAATCACAGGATGGCCCTAAAAAGGAAAGAAATTCTGACACATGCTACAATATGCATGAAACTTAAGGACATTATGCTAAGTGGAATGTACCACTTACAGAAGTACAAATACCACGTGATTCCACTTATGTGGGGTACCTAGAGTACTCAAATTCATAAGGATAGAAAGTAGAATGGTGTGCCAGGGCCTGGATGTGTGGAATGGTGACTTAATGTTTATTAGCTACAGAGTTTCAGTTGGGAAAGACCAAAAAGTTCTGGAGATGGATGGTTGTGATGGTTGCACAACAATGTGAATATACGTAGCATCATAGAACTTAAAAATGGTTGAAATGGTAAATTTTATGTTAGGTATATTTGACCACAATAAAAAAAATGTTGACTTAAATAATGCAAATGCGTAAATATTCTGTCAAGCCCATCTACCACCCACAACATACAGAACTCCCAGAGAAAAACATGAGTACAATAAATAAATTTAAATCATATGAGGAATCATTAATAGGGAAAGTCAAGCAGACACAACAGGGCAGATTATCTCTGGCCCTACTTGGTTCTCATTGGCACTATGGATCCCCTGATGTCTGGCAATGACTCCTTGAGGATTCCTGGCCCAGGTCATCTGCCTGCAGCTTTTGGCTACAAGATCACCTTGCTGCCACCATGGTAACCCTCTGGCCAGACCAACTAGCACCATCAGCTACATTCTACATCCTTCACAGTACCTGCAGTAACCTCTGGCTCCCTTCTATACACACTGGAGCCTGGATAAGGGCAAAAGTGTCAGCTCAGCCCTCACTCTGCCTGTCTATGCCGTGTTACTCGATATTTCTGGCTGACTATAGAGAAGGTCATATACACAGAAATGCAAAAGAGAAGAGCATGTTGATTTCTTTTTTAAATTAATTTTAGAAGACTGATTTGGCTGGCCAGTTAGCTCAGTTAGTTAGAGCACAGTGTTGTAACACCAAGGTCAAGGGTTCAGATCCCCATACCGACCAGCTGCCCCCTCCCCAAAAAAAGCATAAATAAATAAATAAAAATTAAAATATGAAGTAAAAAGACTGACTTTGGCAATAAGGGAATACACTTTCTCATGCAACTGAACAGTCCAGAGTTCCAGGCCAGGCTTTATCCAACTGCTGAAACGATGGGATCAGGACCCAGTTTCTCTCTGTTCCTCAATTCTGCTTCTTCACTGTTGGCTCCATTCCTGGAACGCTTCTCCGCCTGTGGTTGCAAGATGACTGCCGGAGGCTCCTGGACCCACATGCTTCCTTGTTCATGAGAACAGAAGAAAAGTGCTTCTCCTTTCCCAGTTGTTGAATCAAAGTCCTGACCTAAGTCTGGCTGGACTTGCCCTTCCCTGATCCAATCATTGTGGTGACTGGGAAGGTGTTTATTCACCTAAGATAAACATCATACCCCAGTTCTAAAGCAGAAGAAGGATAACATCAGGATTTCCTAAAGTATATAGACCCTGGAAATAAATACTAGATACCATTACCAAGAAAAGGGGAAATGCATGCTGGGGGGCCAAAAAGAGCAAGTGTTCATCGCCTCTGATATCTACCAGATCTGATTTGACTTACTGCTCAATATGCATTTATTGAACAGAATACTAAAAACAAAAACAAAAAACAAAAAACAACTTAATGTTGGCAACTCTTCCCTGAAGACCATACTTCTTCATTAGGATCCTCTCTGATGCCTGATCCTTGCTCTGGGAAATTTCTTAAGTAATATCCTCGTGGCTGCACTTAGTGTACCCAAACACACCTATCTCTGGGAAGCCTCCTGCACAGATTTGGCTATGAAAATACAAACAAAAGGCAAGGGGAAGGGGGTCACCTGCTGTGAAGAGTGAGTCACCAGGGCTAGGCACAAGGGAAGTACTGAGGGTATAGGTGGCCCGCCCTGGCTTTCTGTCTTTGCCCCCTGTCCCTTCACTTCATCAACCCTCTGCACCCTCTCTAAACACGGACAAAGAACAGCCAGGCAGCCACGCTAAATGCAAAGTAACTTCTCTCTTTTAATCCTCAATGACTTTTTCATTTAAAAATTCAAGATGTGATTGCTCTTATTGAGTATTTAATATTATAGGTAATAATAATGAATGTGATAAAAGCTAGAGTGAACTGTGCTTCAGCTGTAAGGTGGTTTATGAACCACTTTAATGATCTTTAAGGAGACATAGACATGCAGACTGGCAGCCTGCCCACACGGCAGGTGGTGCTGGGCACGGGCTCCTGACTAGAGGAGTCCTGAGTTCTATTGTTAGCTCTGCTGCTTGGCAGCTGTGTGACCTTGAACAAACCAATTAACCCCTCTGGACCTACTAGTTCCTTAACTCTAAAATGGCAGAGTTAAATTTGATGTTCTCTAAGTTCTTTTTACCTCCAGCATTGTAAGATTTTTCTAAGAAATTGATTTCGATTTTAATAGTTCATGAATGAGAAGTTATTGGTAAAGAGTTTTTATCTTTTCTAGAGCAAGAAAGATTGCCAGAAGACATTCATTTAGGCTGAATGGGGTTAAGGAAGAGGTGTAGTGTAGGCAGGGGCTGCAGAGTGATCAGGATCATGGAGGACAAGATCCTGAGGTGGGTCCTATTAAAGAAAAAATAGTATTCAATGATGCTTGTTAAAGCATGGTAAGGAAGGCTTTATTCAGGGCCATCACGATAGTTGTAGGGACCACTGCAATGGGATTTTGTAGTGGGGAAGAGAGATTGGGCTCAACTCCAAATATAGCATGGGCAAGTGGGAATTTATAGCCAAGGTGAAGAATGGGGGTCAGTGGATGAAAAATTACTAAGAGGAAGCAGGGACAAGGGGGATTCTAGCTAAACCAATGTATTTGTTTGTTTGTTTGTTTATAATTTTTATTAAATCATTTGATTATACATATTTTGGGGGTTCAACGTTGACATATGTTGATCAAATCAATATTACTAGCATATATATTGTTACAAATCATACTTATTCTTTATGCCCCTTGTCCAATCTCTCCCTATCCCCTCTCCCTCCTACTCCCACCTCAGATAACCCTTGATTTATTCTTTCCTTCTGAATGTGCAATGGTTATTCTGTTGATTTGTTGCCTAGATGATCTGTCCAATGCTGAAAGGTGTGTTCAGGTCCCCCACTATTATCATAGAGCAGGTGCTTCTTCTGTCCACTCTTGAATGGGCTTTGTGGAGAGAGACATCCTCTTCTTTTCTTTTGTCTCTGCTGGTGACTCTCCTGTGTCATTGCACTCCAGTGGCTGGTGGACCATCTGTGTGGTGGTTGTGACGTCTAGCCACTTTCATGGCAGCTATGGTTATTGTGGTGGCAATGGTGGGCTACCCACATCGAGGTGATGTTTTTAGCATGCTCCTTGGTGCTGGCAGTGTGTCTGGTTGTGGGGGGGCTCTCTTGTCTCCAGCTCCATACCTCGGGTCCCCAGGTGGGCCCCAAGGTGCTGGTGGTGTGCCTGGGCCAGAACTAATATTTTGTCCTTTGCTTACTTCTAAAATGGGGGAACTTCCTGTGGGGACCAGTACTTGAGCTGTGTGGTTTAGCTAAATTGCTGCTTTGCTGCTGATTCCGTGGGGAAGGCTTTTTGTGCAGCTCAGGTTTTAATGGTTGACTTTATAGGTACTTGCAGCACTCTAGAGATCTGGTGCACCTGGGTTGTGTAGAAACTCTGATCTGGGCCTGAGTCTTTTCATCAAACTGCACCCCATGCAATTCTATATTCCTGACCAGTCTCCTCTGAGTGGTCCTGTGCTGACTGGGGCACCAGTCAGCTACCCTTGCTGTGTCCCAGTGTTCCCCTTCTTGGCCCGTCTCTCCCACCGCTCATGCTGCAAACACTTCCCATGGGACAGGCCATGTGCTATTCCCTCATAATGACTCACTGGCCTCTGAATGGCTCCTTTTTTTCATTTGTTGTGGCTCTTTGCTCCTGTGTGGGTCCACTTCCCATGGGACAGGCCATGTGCTATTCCCTCATAATGACTCACTGGCCTCTGAATGGCTCCGTTTTTTCATTTGTTGTGGCTCTTTGCTCCTGTGTGGGTCCACTGGAACCCTATTAGTGGTCTTGCTGGCCTGGGGGCCACCAACACCCTCTTCTCCCCTGCCACCTCCAAGCAACTCCATCCAAAGGGCACAGCTGTAGCTTTTGCCAGCTCCTGCTGCATGTGCTCAGCAGCTCCAGCCTGAAAGCAGCCAGGGCTCAAAATGGTCGGAGCAGTTTTTTCTTTCTCTCATCATGGATTCTGCTGCCTTCATGCACTCCATAGGTCTCTCCTCCTCTTCCCCTGAGCTCTAGTGGCCCCCGCTGGGCTGTTGTTGCTTTTTTATAGTGTAAATTGGTTGATTTGTGGGAGAGAGTGACTCTAGGGACTGTCTATTCTGCCATCTTGACCAGAAGCCCTAACTAAACCAATTTAACAGGAATTTTGCTAAAGACAGGCCAGGGTGATCAGACATCACCTGGGGGATGATGGAGAATGAGAAACCTGATCAAATATTAACAGTGATCAGATATCAAGAGTGGAGGCCTTCTTGCTAAACTGACTTAGCAGGTTTCTTTGCTAAAACTGGATTTTACGAGGGAGTACACAACGGACTTCAGTTCAGGAGCCTGAACAATGTACAGCCAAGCGAAAAATCTTTGTCAGTCTTGACCATCCTCTACAGAGTCTCCAGTGAGCCTTAAGTGAGCCTCATACAACAGATGCACAACCTAAGGAAACAGTGTGGACTAAACTGCAGGAATCCCCATCTTCTTTGGCCTGGGGAAAGATTGAATTTTCTAGGTTTACAGGATTCCCTTTTTCAGAAGCTCCTCCAGGGACCCAGGCCTCTCCTTCACCCCCTCTATTTCCTAGAGCAGGGCCCTGAGTAGGGTGGAGAGTCCAGAGTTTTGCTCCAGGACAAGTAAAATAAGAAGAAAAATAGAAAACATGAATGAAACTTCACTCTCTCTCTAAATCTCACTAAAACAACCAGGAAGGGATTTTTCTCCCCTTAAGACATAAATCCACAAAAACAAAGAGAAAAGAAGAGACGGTAACAATGACTAAATTTTCAAAGTTAGGAAATGCCTGGACGAGAGGTAAAGTGGCTTGGCAGACTCTAGTGACTGAATCCTGAGTGAATTGAAGGATGAGGAGCAGCCTGATTTATGTTGCAAAACCCAAAGCGCTCAGGAATTGGCCACACCAGAAAGCTCTGGAAGTGGGGCTGAAGTGAGGGGTTGAGATAAAAGGGATTGGTTCAAAGTTCCTTTAAGAACGTGTCAGATCCCCAGATGCTCTTCCCCAATCTGCACAGCAGGGAAAATACCTCTCCCCCAGCCCAGTAGCAGACTGGAGGCCTTTCTTCTCAAAGAGAAGAGGAATGTTCTCTGCAGAAGGAAAACCTGGGGTCTCCACACCGGGGGAAAGCAGACACGATTGATGATAGGTCGATGCAGACAGAAAACAGGAGAATGATGTGGATGTTTACATACCGAATGTTGAAACCACCAGCTCTCTTCTCCCTCTCAGCGGCCAGAATACTGGCGTCCAGGCCCGTGCTGTCCAGAGGGCTAGAGGATCCTTCTCTGAGTGTTCCGACAAGCTCAAGACAAAGACTTTAAAATTCTAACATGAGCATTTGCCAACCAATTGGTTCTGCTAGACCACTGTGCAGAGAAACCCACTGCTGGCAAGCTCCAGTTCATGCTCTCAGAGCTTCCAATCATCTTTTTATGCCCAGTATTGAAATATAAGCAGAGGCCAAAGATCACCATACGTCTGAGGGAAGGCCTCAAAAAAACCAAATTAAACAAACAGATAAAGATAATTTTGAGGAAACAGAGACTATCCAGGGGGAAGAAAACATTTTTTAACATCATCAAAATCCTCAGAGTTTGATATTACATCAGTGAAAGGGGAAAACGATGTGTTTATAAAAAGGAATAATTAGACAATACAAAGGGAGCCTTGAAAATTTAGAACATGACCAAACAGTAAAAAGGTTGAGAGTCTCCCATAACACGAAACGAAAGGACACAGAGATGAAATATAAGACAGAAAAGGTAAGAAAATTAGAAGGTCTTCTCAGGAAGTCCAACATCCAAATAAAGAGTCCAGAAAAAAAGAACAGAGAAAACAGAGGGGAGGAAATAATCCTCTAAATAATTCAGGATGATTTCCCAGACTTTGCAGACTAAAAGGGACGATAGAATACCCAGCACAGTACTCAAAAGTAGGCCCACATCAAGGCATATCTCAGTGAAATTTTAGTCCTAAGGACAAACAGAACATCTTCAAGCTTCTGGGAAGAAAACAAACAAACAAATACAAACAGAACATCTTCAAGCTTCTGGGAAGAAAACAAACAAATTTTTTCAAATAGACCATAAAGAAAAATTAGGAATCAGAATTCTTTAGGCTTCTTGTCAAGTCCTTCCCCTGTATTTCCAGTAAAATGTTCAGTGCTCTACTGTTAAATATGTGTCAAAAACAGAGGCCAAAGGAAATTTGTAAATGATCATTGTAAACGACTGAGCACAGTCTGAAACTCCCTCCATTCCCCACTATTCCCTGAAGAGCTGGTAGGATGGATGGAGCCTGAGCAAAAACGTGCTTGCACAGCCATCCGTCCCTTAGACTCCAACCCCACCACCCTAGCTTTCCTTATTCACTGCCCTGATCATTCTCTCTCTCTCTCTCTCTCTCTCTCTCTCTCGTCACACACACACACACACACACACACACACACACACACACACACACACACACACCTGATTTGAGGGCATGAATCATGCTGCTTTTCTTGAGAGCAGACATTGTTAATTATGGTTCTGCTCAGGAAATAGGCACAGATCCCAAGAGCTCAGGCTTTGACCATAGGGAGCTGTGCTTCTTTATGGACAAAGCGTCAGACTAGATTTAGTGACCAATTCTAAATTGGTATGCGACTTTCCCATTTCCTTGAAGCATAATGCTCCATTGATTCCAAGCTGAGTCATATATTGAGCCTACTGCTCACAGTCAGTGGGAAGTATAATTCCTGAATGACTCCCAGCAGACATTTATAGATTTTTCAGTCTGTTGAGTTATAAATGATAACTACATTCTTTTTTTTTTTTGAAGACCTTTAAATAAATCTTGATCTCAACAGCTAAGTCATTGAACATAATTATGTACAACATACTGGGAGTAATCTGCATAAAGGCAAGAGTTGAGGTAACGAGGATGGGAAAAAATCAAGTAAGCCTGCAAAGAAACCAAGAACAGAAGACTGAGGATTGGAGTTCCACCTTCCAGCTGACTTGTAGAAGAGGTAAAAGAAAGAAAAATAACTAGTCAAGGAGATGGGGCAAAGATGGGAGTAGAATTCAGGATAGGATACCAAGACAGGAATCAAAGAAAGAGAATACTTCAAGAAAGGGTGGTGGGCAGAGGAAAATACATGAGGAGATGAAGAAGAAGGGGTGTGGCAGACCCCTCTAGTGCCCCGTTCGTGTACCCTCAGGTCTTATAGGGCAGGATGGCTGACTTCACCTGCCTCAGCAGAGAGTCTTGCTGCAGCAGTGTCAAGCCAGATGTGTGAGGAAATTAATGCTTCCCCACTCTCACCACAATGCTGCAGCGCTCAACCAAGGACTGCCTAGAGCTGGGGCATAAATACCCCAGACCCTCACTCCTTAGGATAACTCTGAGCCCATGCCCTACGCTGACTCCCAGAGTTTCGCAGCTGAATTAGTTCCAGTTACTCACAGTGGCAACCGGCTCACTCGTGCACCATTTATTGGCTTCCTTCCCTTTCCTTTCTTATTTCCCTACACATTTACTGGTGCTTCCTCATATCATCTCCAAAAGATCAGGATGAGAGAAAGCCATTGATAAGACAGCCTGAAGATTCTTGAGAAATTAAAGTCTGGAAAAGGCAGAAGCCACACTGCTCAATTCTAAGAGTTAGAGATAAGGAATTAGAAACAGAAATGGAAAACAATTCTTTCAAGAAGTTTAGCACTTAGAGGAAGGAAAGAAATGGGGCAGTCATTACTGGGGCGGTGGGATTGGGCAGAGATTTTCGTTTGTTTGTTTGCATCCATCTAGGAGAGATACATACATATCTTTAGATATGTGACTCTAGGACCATGTATGTGTTCCTGGAAGCTCTCTCTGCAGGTTCATCTCTTACCTCTCTTCTATTTTCACCATCTCTTTGGCTGGTTTCTCTTGTTTGTCCAGACTTACGATGGTACTTCAGAAAGTTCCTGGAAATATTTGTATTATCTTTTAATTCTATTGTTCCATGAAATTTTTGAAGTACCCTCGTAGGTATTTGTTTTTCTGTACTTCTTGTTCTTCTCACCTCTTTCTATTTTCTCTCTCTGGGTAATTTAATTCTCTCCCTGGCTTGAATTTCCATCTATACACTACTCACTCCTAAATTTGTATCTTTAACCCAGACCCTTTTCCTGGGCTCCAGATCCATATATTAAACTGCCCTCTTTATAATTATTCCTGTCTATGCAGCAGACCCCTTAAATTAATCCTGAGATTGAACTTGCCATCTTCTCCTCAAATTCATTTTTTCTATGTATCTGATTGATGAATGGTACTACCACTTAGCTAGTTACCCTTATCAGAAAAGTGGGACTTGTCCTGAAACACACCCTCTCTCTCATCGCTTTCATTCAGTCGTTAAGTCGAATAAGTACTTTCCTTTTCTTTAATATCTCCCAAACCCACCCATTTCTTCCATCCCCACTTCTCCCTCCTGCGTTCAGGCCTCATCATCTCTTGCACAGACCAAAAAGTCTCCTAAGTGGTCACAAAAGTCTCCTAAGTTGTCTCACTGCTTTTAGTCTTGACTCTTTCAATACATTCTCCAGACTCTTGTCAAATAGATTCCCTGCTGCTTAAAACATTTCCAGGCCTCTAGGTGAGTAGTGAGGGGGGTTGGGGGGAGATAAAGGGGTATACATAGTCAGAATTGGGGAAATCGTGTCAAACACTCAGCTTGAAGAATATCAGATTTCTGGGCCCATTTCCATATCTTTTTCTATAGGTTCAAAACAAGAACCTGCCCCCCGCCCCCAGCTTGCCTCACCACCCAACACCAAAGAAAATTACTCCATTGGAATCTTTTCATGTGGTCAGCCCCCTGTGAATCAGGGTAGAGATAGAAAAGACATCCCCAGTATTTTTCATCTATTGATGACAGCCACCAAGGGAGGGCCCGAGATTAAGGTTAAGAAGTAGAGCTGAACGAGTGTCATGATACAGAGAAAGAAAACTCAAGGTGCAGAAGGAGCCCTCCCAAGACAAGCATTTCAAGGTTAAGGCAGTGCCAACATGGCAAGATAGAAGGAGATTTCCCGTCCTTAGAAAATTCTTGTTTAACTTCAGATAGAACTGCCACATGATCCAGCAATCCCACTGCTGGGTATATATCCAAAGGAATGGAAAGCTTCGTGTCAAAGAGATACCTGCACCCCCATGTTTACTGCAGCTCTACTTACAATAGCCAAGAGTTGGAACCAACCTAAATGTCCATCATCAGATGACTGGATAAGGAAAGTGTGGTATAAATACATAATGGATTACTACTCAGCTATAAAAAAGAATGAAACATTGCCATTCGCAGCCACATGGATGAACTTAGAGAAAATCATATTAAGTGAAATGGGCCAGGCACAGAAATAGAAATACCATATGTTCTCATTCATAAGTGGGAGCTAAAATTATAAACATACAAATTAAAGAAAAAAAGAAAGATACAACATTCCTAATAATACATTGAACTTTCAAAAGGACAACTGGGGTTACTAGAAGTGGGAAGGAAGGGGGGAGGGAGGAATGGGTAAAGGGCCACGAAGAGCCATGATATTGTATATTATTGAATATAGTAATTATTCTGATGTGAGCATCACATATTGCACGTGGGTGTTGATGCTCAACTCTGTACCCCATAGATTTGTACAACCAATTTTGCTACAATAAAAAAGAAAATTCTTGTTTAGAAAGTTCATTCCAGGGCCGGCCCGGTGGCGCACTGCTACAGTGCGCCGCTTGGGAGTGCGGTGGC
>NW_007727064.1:343723-344961 GCF_000696425.1 Galeopterus variegatus
GGCGATCTTCACTCTGAGCTACAGGTAGCTCTAGAGGAACATGAAGATTTTCCAGTGCGTTCAAAGGCAAGATGGTTCCAAGAGAATCAGTTTTCAGGTCCTTGACTTCCTTATTTCTTTTTTTCTAAGTCATTGATACAGGTTTGTCTACCACAGATTCTCTTTTCCAATCTACCATTTTACATTTATCTTTCTCCTTCTTTACAAAAGAAAGGCACATACCTCCATCCATCCTGCACCTCACTCTGGTGCCCCCCAAAAGGGTGTGTGTTGGAAGGGGGGAGATTTAATATTTTGGTGCTAGTGTTGAGAAAGTGAATCATTGGATAATAAAACTTTTTTGAGCCAGGTGTTTCCTATTCTTCAATTTCAACAAAATTGAAGAAGGACCTATTCAAGTTGTCAGCTGATAACTCAACAAAAATAATTTTTTGTAATATATCATTATATGATTTTTTGGCATATAACTTTAGAGGAATTTTAAGCTTGAGTGACATTTGTTTATAACAGAATGTCTTCCATCTTTTTATTCCCATCATCTTACTTATATAAGAATTTCTCAGGGCTTAACATATATATAAACAAACAAATAAAAAAATGATTAATGCTGAATGGTGTCTTGTTCCAGCAATAAAAAAATTTTATCCATGCACTTATGTACCAATTTTTAAAAATAGCCTTCCACCTCATTAATAAACATTTTGTATGGTGTTATCAGCACCAGCTCTAACCAATTGAGCTAACTGGCCAGCCCAATAAACTTATTTCCAGTAAATTTTAATTTTCATGTTTGCTATTACTTATCAAAGTTTGTGATATGTTTAACGTCGTTTTCACCAAATGTGCGCTTATATTAATTGCCATGATAACTCAATCCAGAAAAAATGTTTAAATAATTAAAGTCTAATGGTCATAGCAAATGTTTTTAAACTCTGTTTCAATTTATATACATAATTTTTGTGGCAAAGAAGTATGATAGTGTAATCAGTGAAAGACTTTTAAGCATAAAAAATTTCTGTGAAGGAAGTGGAATGGAAATATAAGTTTCCATTCCAAAATCAAGGAGAAAAAACAGACCAATGTAAAATTTTCTGCTGAAAAAGAGGTTGTTCACGTATGTATATTGGTTGGGGAGGATACTGAATTGCTTTGGTATTTAGATTGCACTGGATTCATTTAAAAGAGAACATAACAGTTCATTTAAAATACCAATATTTAGGGGCCGGCCCGGTGGCGCA
>NW_007727064.1:345276-351554 GCF_000696425.1 Galeopterus variegatus
AAAAAAATTAAACATCAATTTAAAAATATGCAAGGGGATACATAGTTTTCAAATTATTTTAGGGAATAAATGAGTAAAAATGTTTGAAGACCACTGAGTAAAGATTCTGCAAGCCAAGCCAATTTTTGTTTTGTTTTCACATGTTTTAAAGTTAACCAAGACCCAAAAGGACCACCATTGCCAAAGAGAGCGCCTGGTCCTGGTAACTACTCTTTAGCCCTGAGGATAAACTTCTTAGCATTGAAGAAGGCTCATAAAGCTCTATCTACTCATTTCAAATTTCATCAGCTTCATATCTGGCCAGGCACCTCCCTTCTGCCTCACTTCCTATTCCACCTTTCCCCTCAACCCCAAACTAGAGCTGGGCAGGAGCCCTCCAACTCCTGAAAACCACCATAACATTTTCCACCTCTGGACCTTTGCTCAAGCTGCTCCCTCTGCCTGGGATGACCTTTACCTCTCACTACCCTCAGTGTCCCTTCTCCATCTAACAGGAAGTTTCTCCCAGAAATTGTCATTCATAACTGGCCCTTAATGTAGGATGACCAACTATCCCAGTTTTCCTAGGACTGAGGAGTTTCCTTTGGATAAGGGACTTTCAGTGTTAAAACCAGGACAGTCTCAAGCCAATCAGGATAGTCGGTCACCAAACAACCGTATGTTCAAGGGACTCACAATTTGGCCCAGGAAAAGTGGCCCCAGCTTTGGGGTGTTAACATATATCTTCTCCCTACTGATAGATCTGTGGAAGACAATCACTCTTCCATATTCCAAGAGCACTTTCTTAGGATCATACAATTCCTATGCTTTAAGCATTTAAGTTACAGTATTCCCAATTATAAGCTCACATTTCAAACAGCAGTTGTTTTGTGATCTTAAAAGAAACACTCTCTCCTAATTATTGAACTCATTATGCTTACATATTCAATTCCTGCCAGTGCATGCCATAGAGCATCACTTCAAAATAATTTGTCTATGAAGATTTGAGGCTCTTAGTCTTCTAAAAATAACTCTGAGAGAAACATTATAAATTTCCTGTGAATGTACGTTTGTGTGTTTGGGGAAGTGGGAGATGGAAGGTTGAGTCTAATAACCCTTGGGAGAGTTTACAGAAATTTCCCAGGTCAGAACATGGTCAGGGACAGAGAAGCCATAATAGCCAATCTGTCCAATTCAATAAAATAGTAACATCTATTTTTATTGAATTATTGAAGGGATTAAAAGAGGCAGTGTAGCAACTTGTTTAGGAGCACAGATTCTGGAGCCAGGCAGCCTGCATTTAAATTTTGTCTCTATAGCTTACTAGATGTGTGACCTTGGGCAAGTCACTTAACTTTTCTGTGCCTCAATTTCCTCATCTGTAAAATATGGATAACAATAGAAGCTGCCTCATAGGCTTGTTATGAGGATCAAATGAATTAGTACCATTGTAATGTGCTTAGAAAGGAGCTCAGCACATAGTAAGTGATATGTCAGTGTTTCTCAAATAGGTTCATGTGAAGTACCTGGATCATGAATAGTCACCTAGGAAATGGAAACTATTATTGTATTTATAGGCATTCTTTCTTAGCTGGAATCTCTAAACTTTCAGAGCATAACTAGATTCAACAGAAGTTCAACAAATTACTGAACTGTGATAATAGATTTCCTAAATTTCCACTGAGAGTTCTTCGTTCCAATTGCCTAGGGCTCACTGAGAAAAAACTTTGAGAGGTCAGATTTTTAATTTTTTTTTACGTTGATAAGAAAACTTGACAATTGACAACAAAATTGCTTTAAATAAATTGTTTTACATTAGCAAAGGAGTCATTCCTGTGGTTTTCATCTCAAGTGTTTTATTTCCGTCATTGTTCTGCCTGCGTGGGGAGAGAGGTCAGCAGATGCAGCGTGGTTCAGAGACCAGGCCAGCAGGCAGCCTTCCTCAGCAGGGCTCCCCTTGGTACACAGGGCTGTGAAACCAATTTTGGGTTACCACGGTAACCAAGGGAGCTTCTAGAAAAATTTCCAAATGAAACATTCATCTAGGACATTAACAAGCATGGCTGGGGGGTAGGGGGGTGGGGAAAGAGAAGGACAAAAATGTACTATCTCTGACTCCACTAAGTTCACAGTCTGTTGGAGAGAAAGAGTGTAAAAAAATCATTGAGGTTTTTCCTCAATTTAAAGACGCTTTTTTTTAAAGCATCTGAAATCAAATGTGTCAATGGATGAGTTCATTTAACATTATGGGTTCCCCTGACCCAGATATCTATTATTAAATTAATAGATTAAAAGATGTGTTACAATCTATAACTTTTTGGATTTTAAGCAATTTGGTATACTAGTGTGCCATATGCTATGACAGAAGCACATACAAAGGACAGAAGGGCCAAGCAATGGGGGGAGGAGGAAGCAGCATGAGAGTATTCAAGCTCCCTGGGAAGCTTTTTGCAATTGTATTAGTCCATTTTTGTTGCTTATAACAAAATACATGGAACTGGGTAGTTATAAAGAAAAAGAAATTTGTTGCTTACAGTTTCTGAGATTGGGAAGTCCAAAGTCCATCTGGTGGTGGCAACAGTGACTAGGGGGCTCACATTGCAAGATGGTGAAAGCAGAAAGACAGACTCTCCTCTTTTAAAGCCCTCAGAACCACACTTCTCACCACCATTTTTAATCCATTCACTACAGCACAGTCCTACAGTCCAATCACCTCTTCAAGTCTTCACCTTCCAATTACCATAATAGTATTTCCCACTCTCTTAACAGTCACAGTGGGGGTTAAGTTTCTAATACATAAAACTTGGGGGGCATAATTCAAGCTTCAGGGAGTTTTGGGGGGGCATAATTCAATCCAGTACAGCAAGCTTCTGCCCTGGTTCTGAATTATTTGGATACAGAAAAAGATGAATTGCCTTTCTCTCTCCTCTCTCTCTCGATTAAGTAAACATGACACACCGAGTTCACTTTGTGACACACAGATGACAGACAGATGGGTAGAACAGGACTTGGTGGTGGCCAGGTTTGTGCCCATTGATGGCCAGCTTGAGAGCACTCAGCCTTGGCCCTTCCAGCAAGAGGCAGACCTGGTTGAGAAGGCTCTGTCTATATCTCCAGCTTTTAGCATGGCTACTCTCAGGGATGCTTTCAGCTGAACTAATGAGGACTTCTATAGTTGGGGCCCTACACATGCCATGTAGCACCAGCGCTATACTTGTAGATTAGAGGGATGGCTGTACAAAAACCAAGAACAGCAAACTCTTACATAGTCCTTCCTATGTAAAAATACTTACACTGTTCTAAGAGACTTACACAGATAACTCATCTAATTTGTGCCACAACTTGATAGGCAGGTACTATTATTATCCCCATTTTGTCAATGAGAAAATTAAGGCACAGAGAGGTAAAATACCTGCTCAAAGCCCCACACTGTAAGAAGCTGAGATTTTAAACTGGTTGGACTTTAGAGTCCATGTCCTCTACCCTCAGCCGCCTCTCAGCCCTACTGTTAATTAGACTAGCACACATGGGGAGTGCAGAATGCTCACCAACAGCTCTTTGCTTTGGCTCTAGTGGTATATTCCCACCCTTAGACAGTGGGAAGTGAGAAGAGGAGGTAAAGGGTGGGAAAGGTTTCTGTTTAACTTTAGTGTTCAGCCACTCCCCCAGGAATGGGGTCAGGTGGAGCCAGGGTTCCTGACTCTCAGGCCACCCCCAGAGAAACAGCAGAGAAACCTCTCCCATTTGTGCTCTTTATCATTTCCCTCCCACATTCCTTTCATCCATTCACCCAGAGGCCTTCAGTAACCAGGAGTGTAACATAAACAAAGAACTGAAGAACAGCTGCTCAAAATCAATGAAATTAAAACCCATGCCTGAGCCGACCCCCTGGCTCACTCGGGAGAGTGCAGCGCTTGGGAGCGCCGAGGCCGCGGGTTCGGATCCTATATAGGGATGACCGGTGCGCTCACTGGCTGAGTGCGGTGTGGGCGACACCACGCCAAGGGTTAAGATCCCCTTACCAGTCACACAAAAATAAAATAAAATAAAATAAAACCCATGCCTGAGCCAACCTCCTGGCTCACTTGGGAGAGTGCGGCGCTTGGGAGCGCCGAGGCCGCGGGTTCGGATCCTATATAGGGATGACTAATTAAAACCCATGCCTGAGCCGACCCCCTGGCTCACTCGGGAGAGTGCAGCGCTTGGGAGCACCGAGGCCGCGGGTTCGGATCCTATATAGGGATGACCGGTGCGCTCACTGGCTGAGTGCGGTGCGGGCGACACCACGCCAAGAGTTGCAAACCCTTACCAGTCAGACGAAAAAATTAATAAAT
Organism: Galeopterus variegatus; assembly: GCF_000696425.1. Classification (NCBI taxonomy): domain Eukaryota; kingdom Metazoa; phylum Chordata; class Mammalia; order Dermoptera; family Cynocephalidae; genus Galeopterus; species Galeopterus variegatus. The sequence goes on from NW_007727064.1 coordinate 349,590, forward strand.
AAATAAAAATAAAACCCATGCCTGACTCAGAAAACACTTCTGGAGACAGAATGAGGACTAGGGAAACTGTCAGTTGGCAGCTCCTGGTCTGTTCCTTTGTTCACCACCCACAGCCAGAGCCCCACCTCTTTTTGTTGCTCAGCCTCCAGGGAACTAGCACCTAGTCATTCTGTCTCCTCCTTTCTCCTTGCAGGGTAGACAGATTCATTGATCTGGAATCACTTGGATGGGGTGTTGAAGGATGAGTAGGAGTCTGCTGGGGGAAGTCTGACAAGGAGGAAAAGTGGATTCTAGGTAGAGAGAAATAGCAAGAGCCAAGGCTGAGAGGCAGAAAACATAAGGAACATTTTATGGACTTTGGGTAATTTTATATGGCTGGAGAGTGAGGGCTCAAGATGAGGATGGGGAGGAAGGCAGGGCCAAATGTCATCAGGACTGTGGTATCATATGAAGAAACTTAGCTTTTACCCTGGAGGCAGTGAGGGGCACTGAGAAATTTTAAGCTAGAAAGTAAGATGTTCTGATTTGTGTTTAGAACCTTCACCCTGACAGCTGTGAGGAGGTGATCAGAGCCAGTGGGGAGCTGTGGGCGTTCCACGCTGCTTGAACCAAAACAGGGGCTCTGGGAAGAGTGCAGATGTCCCAGGGATATTTAGGAGGTAGAAATTACAGTGTTTAGTGATAGGGGAAGGGAAGGGGAGCAGAGATTGCAGAGTGAGCAACGGTTAGAACTGGTTCAGGAAAATAATCCAAAAAATGGCACTGCTCTTGAATTTCTTTGTTCCAGTTCTATATCATTTTGGCTGAATTGTTTCAACCCACTATGAGCAAAACCCTATTAGAACTGTTTAAAAGCTCATTCTAAGGGTTCAGGTCCCTGTACCGGCCAACCGTCAAATACATACATACATACATAAATACATACATACATATATACGTGAACTAAATAAATAAAATAAAAAGCTCATTATGTTCTAGTCCAGTTGTAATTGAGGTATCCAGTAGAGGAAACAGAGAACCCATTTATGACGAAACATAGGGGCTGAATTTCACAGGTAGTTTCCTACAGACTGTGCCACCTGCATGGTTCCTGGTTCCCATACTGTCTCAGCTTTCTCTCTCCTGGCAAGAGCTTCCAGCTGGCGCTTCCCCTCTTCAGCCCTTTGGCCTCTAACTGACTAGATCCGCGGTGGCAGGCCCCTCTGAACTATCTAGTCAATGCCCCAAAAGGGCAGAGCAACATCTTGTCAGGGGGATTCCATATTTCCAGATGCAGGACAATTTTCAAGAGGGAGAAGTGGGCAGATGGGTAACAGGAAGAACTGCTCATTGGATCTAGGTCATTCTGGGAAGATGTGACTTCCTCCCACATTCTTTTCATCAGTTTTCAGAGGCTTTGTTCAGACTGAGCCACAAGGGAATGGTTTGGGAGTCCTGAAGGTCAGCTTCAAGCAGCCTCAAAATGGACAGTGCCATGGCACTGGAGAGATGAGGCTCACCAGGTAAGTAAAAGCTTTGGCCTTTGCAGGGGTAGCAAATCTAATTGCCTACAGGGATGAGGCAAGGGCAAAATGGGCTGGGGGGCACTACGACACCCTGGAGCATTAGTGCCACATCTAGAAGAAGCAGTTCTACTCAGCTCTAGTCAAGGTCATGTGAGAACACAGGGCAGTAAGGGAGTGCTGCCAACTTTTCAAGAGAAGGCAGAAATTTAGATTTTTGTGAGCCATTGCCTGATTTTTGGACTTTGGCGATTGACTCAAACTTTAAAAAACATTGAGCAAGCCAAAGTTCACCTGGTGGCCAAATTTGACCCTATAGCTACCAATTTGCAACCTCTGCTCTGAAACATGAGCATTAAGTTCTGAATTTCAACCAGCCAGAGCCAGAGCAGGAAAAAGAGAGACTAGGAAGCTGGAAGCAGGCAAATAGGTTCATTGGACCTGTGGGGTCATTAGTCCAATT
>NW_007727064.1:351949-357807 GCF_000696425.1 Galeopterus variegatus
GCGATTGACTCAAACTTTAAAAAACATTGAGCAAGCCAAAGTTCACCTGGTGGCCAAATTTCACCCTATAGCTACCAATTTGCAACCTCTGCTCTGAAACATGAGCATTAAGTTCTGAATTTCAACCAGCCAGAGCCAGAGCAGGAAAAAGAGCGACTAGGAAGCTGGAAGCAGGCAAATAGGTTCATTGGACCTGTGGGGTCATTAGTCCAATTCCCAATTGCATAGATGGGGAAACTGAAGCTCAGAGAGAAGAGGGGCCCAAGGACACACGGTTCTAGGCAACAGGTAGTACTTGCAGGAGAAACTGGGAGACTCAGGATAGGCTTTTGCAAAGCAGCACTAGTGGGTCAGACTAGCATTTGCTCCTCCCACCTCAGTTTCCTCATTTGCTTATATATTTGTGTTCTCTAATTTGTGGCTATGACTGGTACATATGTCTTCAACGGAACCCTGCTGATTCTTCCTATTGGAACACTGGGGACTGTCCTGGGCTGTATCTGGAGTCTCTGCCCCAAACTCTTTGCCAGGAGCTGGTGCTGTTTCTTAGTCTGCTGGCACAGATACCCTCAGGCTCCTTTGGGCTGGACCTATCTGAGCCCTACATTGGGCTGGGGGTGATACACAGCTAGTGAGGGGCAAACACAGGGCTTGATCTCAGTCTGCCTGACTCTTGTGTTTCATCCAGTCAGACACACTGCTTCCCAGGATTAATATCTCCCTGCAGAAAGCAAAGAAGTTTGAATGTCATTTTGTGAGCGTAGACAATAAAATGAGTTTGAGTACACTTCAGTTTTGTTCATTCTTGCCCTTTTCTGCTATCTAATAGGGCCAACTTCTCCATTAGGCACAGCAACCACAGTGTCTAGGGTCCACAATACTTCTAAGGGCCCACAAAAACATTTTAATTTTAATTTCTTTCAAAATCAGAGTAAAAATAAATAAATATAATAATATTGAATATATAAAAATGAATCCAATGTACTTAATGCCACTGTACACTTAAAAATGGCTAAAATGGTAAATTTTATGTTATATATATTTTTCCACAATAAAAAAAAATGAATTCAGCCAAGATTTTATCTGTATTTATACAAATGGAGCCGTAAAATATAATTTTTACCATTTTTTTTATAGAGGAAGGGACTCACATATTCAAAATTGCCCAGAGCCATAAAAATCATAACTCGGTCCTGCTAGTAGTAAGCAGTTGGCTAATTCATATCAATAATAAGTTTTGTATTTATGAACCAAATCATGTGGACTGCACTTCTCTCACTTGTTCATGGCTGCAAGGCCTAACCAGGAAGTTATATACCATGACCCACCTGCCACCTGCCACCTGCCACCTGGTGACAGCTATAGAGATTGTTCAGGTGAGATGCTGTGTACAGTGGTTCTGAGAGACTTGTTAATTTGGTCTCTGCAGGGTAGCTCCCACCTTAATTAGCACAGTGAAGCCAGACACTTGGAGGTGGTCAATTTTACTCCAAAGGCCATTTTGGGCACTTTTCTTTATTAGCAAATCTCTCTTTGGATTACCAAAACAGCCTTCTGCTGGATCTCCCTGACTTGGCCTTTGCTCCTACCCAACTCAGAATGATCATTGTTAACATACAAGGGTACTTCAAAAAGTTTGTGGGAAAATAGAATTAAATAATAATATGAATCTCCATGAACTTTTTGAAGTATCCACAAGTATTTCCCTGGAATAAGATTACTCAGTGACATCCTTACATTTTCATTATTTTAAAAAGCTTGATGGAAATCCCACTTTTATTCATGACAGTGCTTTATAAAGTAACAAAATTGCTTTAGTTTGGCCTGGAATTGTACCAGTATATTTGGTATAATTAATAAATTTTGAGAAAACAAATGGATTGTTCGTCTAGAGTTTGTGTTACAAGATCTTCCACCTACGGGCCCTTGGGGGAAAGATCACGAATGGGTCCTTGGAAGACGAAGGGGTGTGGGGATACCTGAGAGTGTCTCAGCAGAGATTGCCTGACCAGTGTGGGTGGGCAATGTCACTCCAGCCTAAGAGAAATTAGACTAGCTGACTATTGGAGAGGGGGTGGGGGAAGATGAAGGAACATCACATTAAAATTCAATGCAAAGTGAAAGCTTGTCTTGAGCAAGGGTGAATGACTCAGCAAGAAACCTGTTTCCAGGATTTTAGTTACTGCTGTCTGCAATTCCTATATTGAATGAAAATGCAGATTCTCATTATCTAGTTGAAGTAATTCCATTACTCACCAGATGGCACATAAGCAACAAACACATTTCCTAGAATATTTTTTAAATCCTAAAGTGAATGCGCCGCTTAGGGTCACAAATGCTTGGCACATTTGTGGTCATTGACAGAAATTTGGCAGAATGAAAGTTTTCATTTTTAAGTCCAGTTCTGCTTGTTTGTTCATCATTGTAGCATGTAGTTATCATTCCATATTCCTACATTTAATCCCCTTTCTTCTAGTGACAGTCATACACACATACACACACACACACACACACACACAACGCACACACACCAATTTTCCTTGGAAATAATAAGCACACGCATATACTCAGTCCATTCTTGCCTTCATTTATTTAAGTAATATTTACTAAATACCTACTCAGTGCATATTCTGGGCTACAGTAGTGAAAAAAATCAAAGTCCTTGATGAAATATATTCAGGAATTCAGGTTTACATGATGTAGGTGGGTAGGTGGAAGTGTGAGTGGGCTAGTCCCTTAGCATAACACTTAACCACTCATACAGTAACTCCTCCAGAAATATGCCTGTGTTTTAGATGATGTGCCCTAGAAGCAGAGCCTCAGGCAAGCATTCAGATGTGAGAAAGATAGGCAGTGACATGAGGGAGCAAGGTAGACAAGGGGAAGAAGCCAAGCACAGACCTGGTATCAGGTAAAATCTAGACTCAGCCTGGTTTTGCGTGTGGAAGGGGATGGTTGCCTCTGGAACACAGATTGCACTACAGAGGAGTTTCTGCCTTGGGGCTAGGAGACTGGCCTTTTGTAACTCCTTATCTGTCAGTCATTAGTCTTGAGATGAAGGTAGTGTAACCTCCCAAGCATCCCTGGGCTGGGAGGCTCTCATCAGCCAAGGACAACTCTCATAAGTCAAAATTACAATCTTAAGCTCCTAGCCACAGCCTCAATATAGCTGTGGGTGATGGGAGGAGGGGTAAAGAAGGGAAGGGGTACATGAGGTGAAAGCAGTAGGATGCCTGCCTGCAGCTGCTTGAGCCCATTTTAGGAAGAGTCAACTGAGATGAAACAAGAATTATGTAGAAAGACAGACTCCCAATGACGTTGTCGGAGCTTCACAACCAGCAATACAAACAGGTAAGTGGCCTTGGTTGCAGGTGATGTCCAGTCAGGCAGAATATGAAAGCTGCTGAGCCCCAGGGACACCAATATTTTAGAGAGCCAAGGAGGAAGCACTCGTGGAAGATGCTGGGAAGTTGGAGAAGTAGGAGCCAAAACTGAAGAAGAGGTTTTGTGTCTGTGTCAGTAACATTTTGCATGAATTCCTTTGGGGAATTGGTTTTGTGAAATATTACCAGGTGGCACATTCCCCCTTTTTCTGGATCTCCTGGAAATATGAAATGGACGTGCTCATCTTTGCCTCCAAGCCAATACCCCCTTCTTAGAGATTCTGACCCCTTGCATGACTACTGCTGCCCTATGCATCCTATGATCCTACCTCTCCTGACCATAGGTGATTAGAAACAATGGAAACCAATCTAAAGACAACCACATTCTCTCTGGGTAATCTAAACTGAGAAGCTCAGTAACAGTCTGTGATGGATATTTAAATTTAAAAGCCATAGAGTGTAGTCCGAAATCAGCACAGGGAAAAGCAAGCACCACATCCGGTAGGAAGCTAAAATAACAGGAGAAGAGGCATCTTAGGAAGGCAGAAGATACTTGTCCTCACAGAGAAACAGTTTAATGAAGCAAATGCAAAAAGAAGCAGAAACCAAAAGTCATGAAACCTCATAATAACTGGAGGGGTATCTTCACATCCTGACTTTCTAGTTCCAATTCTGTGTAATCAGCACAGCCTCATTTCCTGCCTTCCAATGCTTAGGATGTTGTCCACTGACCTCTTACAATAATGTACCTTTCATGAAAGCTAATTCAAGTTGCCTTCTATTCTATTACTTGTCCTGTCTGAAATATAAGACAAAATGCCTATCACGCCTATTTGGCCCTTTAAAGGGATATGTATTACATTTGGAAAGTACGGTAGATTGAATCACTGATACTAATTCTTCACTCCTGCTTGCATCCACACCCTTTGCCATCCACAACTGTGACTTTGCAGTTCCTCCTGATAGAGGCAGAATGTATTTCTTCTTACTGTGGACTCAGCCGTGTGTCTTGCTTTGGCCAAAAGAGTGTTAGCAGAAATCATGCAAGCAAAAGGTTAAAATTGCTTGTGCAGTTGCACTTGCCCACTTGCACCTCTGCCTTTGCCATAAGAAGAACTGCCCCAGGTAGCTACTGCCTTGTCAGCCTGAGCCCCAGAATGAACACATACAGAGCATATCTGAACTCTACTGTCAATGATGAGCCAAGCACAAGTGAAACCACACTTGAAGCAGAGCCACCCAGCCAAATCCAGCCTAGATCAGCCAACTCGCAGACACACAAGCAATAATAAATGAGTTTGAGATGATTTGCTCTTTAGAATTATTGTGACTATAGCTCTCTGATACATATACTGACAATTCCTGGATCATTCCACCCTAGCAATGCTGTTATACCCTTCCTACACATAGTAAAACTCCCTTGGTCTTCTCAGTTCACAGGGGAACCTATGTGGTGGGCACAGCTTAGTGCATCAGGTCTCAAAATATCCCAGCTGTCATGAGGCTCTACTGGACATGAACTTTGAATTTCCTCAGGTCCCACTCTAAAAACATCATTCTTCCATCTCATGGCTCAACCCCACCAAGGCTGGTGGAGCTTACCTACAGCAGTTACCGAATTTTGGATCCTAACAGCAAATGAGTGCCAACTAACTTCTTTCTGCCACAGGCCAGACCCATTCCATGGTACCTTCTTTTTTTTCCTTTTTGTCTTTTTTCGTGACTGGTAACGGGATCGCAACCCTCAGTGTCGCGCCCGCACTGTGCTCAACCAGTGAGCGGACCGGTCTCTATATGGGATCCGAACCCTTGGCAGGAGCGCCACCGCACTCCCAAGTGCCGCACTCTACCGAGTGAGCCACCGGGCCAGCCCCCATGGTACCTTCTATAATTCTGTGCTCTGGGAACTGATGGACAACCTCCCTTTCTTTCCCACCAGTCCTACAAGGCCTATAATTCATTGAATCAGGGGATGGGAAGGCATTGTTGACCATAGTGAGAGTGGTTTCAGTGGAGTAAGGCAGAAATTAAGCTAGTATATTGAGGGAAAAGGAGAGGTGAGGAAGAGGATGTGATGAGCACCAGCTAGTCTTTCCAAAACTTGCCACTAGACTTTCTGCCTCCACTGCCTGGGATCTTTTCACTTCTTTCTGCTTCTTACAACTAAAATTAATAAAGTGTTCTACTTTCGTGAAGCATTTTTCATGCAAAAAAAATTCTCATTTAATTCTCCCATCTTCTAAAAGACAGTTATGTAAGACCACCAGACACCGATAGGCAACTTGCATACATTATCTCATTTAATCCTCAGTTATCAATTATGTATTATAAAGTGTTACATTACTTCCATTTTCCACTGGAGATTGAGATAGTTTGAGTGATGTGCCCAAGATCACCCAGCTGGTTAACGCAAGAACTGAACCAGGACTCAGGTCTCCTAAATCCTAGTTAGTGTTCTTTCCTCTGCATACCAGT
>NW_007727064.1:358529-363442 GCF_000696425.1 Galeopterus variegatus
ACTCTTGGAAGGGACTAAAATTCTTTTGCCAAGGAAAGAATATTTATTTTACAAGGTCAGCTACATTGTAACAGAAACACAAACAGAAAATCTGCCTGGTGATCGTCCAGTGTATCCTGGTTTACAGAACATTTTCACATCTGGGATATGCCTCTAGGCTCCCATCAGCTTCGGAGGGCACCAAATCCTGTGCTGTCTGCCACTTCTTGCAGTGTCAGAATGATCAAGTGTTCCAGCTGAAACAGAAATGGGACAGGATGAGGGCCAGCTTGCATGCTGACCTATCAGCTCTGCCTCCTGGCCACATGCAAGCTGAGAGTAGCCCTTTCCAGAGACCGCAGCTGCACTGTGTGAATGCGGGCTGGGCTGCACTCACTCATGTCCCCTGTTGGCACTGTATTTCTTCCATTTCAAGGAGCCAGCAGGCTGGGGGCCAGAAGAAGATCCCATTAAGGAATACGAAACATATGCCTCATTGCTCCTTNAGGCTGGGGGCCAGAAGAAGATCCCATTAAGGAATACGAAACATATGCCTCATTGCTCCTTTGTTGCTGTCAGGAAGACTGAAGAATTAACTATCAATGAGTCTCTAGAAATGAACAAGGATAATGCCAGAATCAAGAATGCAAGAGAAACCGCCAGTTAAAAACAATTACAAAATCCAAATTTAAAGAGACTATAAAATTTCAAGCTGTTAGTCATCTGGCTACCTTTGAATGACCCCTTTCCCTTCTCCATACCCCAAAGTTGGAAAATATTATTTTTGAAACGTATTCTCCAAAATTAGTAATATGTTTGAGGGACTTGTTAGTGATGCATTAGAAATTAGAATAGAACTTAAAATTTTTGAAGTCAGGATTTCCAACTATATTTTTGTTTTACTTAAATCCTATGCCAAAGACTACCTCCTCATATCTAGACAGGTGTGCCGTCCAGCTCTGGTGAATTTCTCCTTTGTGAATATCATGAACATGGTGATATGCCACTCAGATCACCATGCAGGATTATTGCCCCAGCTGCTGGGAGTGCTGCCGGCAGATAGCCTTCAGGGATTGTCTCATTTGTGGAGATTAGCCTCCCTCAAGGTCACAGTCTTTGCGCCTGGCCATATCCAGTGACTAAAGATGTGAAAAGTAAAGATCTGGCTCCTCATCCCAACTTGGGAAAACTCTGAAGGACCATTGTCACTCCAAAGCTTCCTTTAAGAAAGCCAAGGCTGCTGCTGGGCCTGCATCACAGCTTCTTTCCCTACTGTCCTCTACTGCTTCTTTCCCCTCCCTTCAGCAGGAGGTGATACCAAGAGCACTTCCCAGTAAACATCCCGTACACTCATCTCCACCTCAGAGTCTGCTTCCTGGACAACATAATCTGAGATATAACTATTTCAATTTAAAAAAACCATTTTAAATAGACTTTATTTTTTAGAGAAGTTTTAAGTTCACAGCAAAAGTGAGCAGAAGATACAGAGCTCTCCCGTGTACACCCCGCCCCACACACCCACAGACTTCCCCACTATCAATATCCTACACCAGAGTGGCACATCTGTTGTCATTGATGAACCTACATTGACTCATTATTATCAAAGTCCACAGTTTTCGTTGGAATTCTCTCTTGGTGTATGCTATACATTCTATAGGTTTTGAAAAATGTATAATGATATGTATCTAAAGTTACAATATCATACAGAGTAGTTTTATTGCCCTAAAAATCCTCTGTGCTCTGCCTTTTCATCTCTTCCCGATCCCTATCCCCAAACCCCAGCAACAATTAATCCTTTTACTGTCTCCACAGTTTTGTCTTTTCCAGAATGTCATACAGTTGGAATCATATAGTATGTGGCCTTTTCAGACTGGCTTATTTCACTTAGTAATAGCCATTTAAATTTCCTCCATGGCTTTTCACGACTTGATAGCTCCTTTTTTTTTTCTTTTGTGCCTAATAATATTCCATTGTCTGAATGTGCCGCAGTTTATTTAACCATTTACCTATTAAGGATATCTTGGCAGCTTCCAAGTTTTGGCAATTTTCAATAAAGCTGCTATAACCATTTGTGTGCAGTTTTTTGTGTGGGCATAAGTTTTCAACTCATTTGGGTAAGTACCAAGGAACGCAATTGCTGGATCATATGGTAAGAGTATGTTTAGTTTTATAAGAAACTCCAAACTGTTCTTCATTGTATTCCTTCCAGCAATGACTGAGAGTTCTTGTTCCCACATCCTTGCTGGCATTGGGTGGTGTTAGCGTTTGGGATTTTGTCCATTCTAATAGGTCAGTAATAGTGTCTCATTGTTTTAATTTGTAATTCGTTATGACATATAATATTGAGTATCTTTTCATATGCTTGTCATCTGTGTATCTTTGGTGAGGTGTCTCTTAAGGTCTTTGGTCCATTTTCTAATTGGGTTGTTTGTTTTCTTATTGTTGAGTTGTGAAAGTTCCTTGTATATTTTAGATAATAGTCTTTTATTAGGTATGTCTTCTGCAAATATTTTCTCCCAGTCTGTGTCTTGTCCTAATTTCCTTGACAGTGGTTTTCTCAGGGTAGAAGTTTTTAATTTTAATGAGGTCCCGCTTTTCAATTCTTTTTTTCATGGATTGTGCCTTTGGTATTGTATCTAAAAAGTCTGCTCTACCCAAGGGCGTCTCGATTTTCTCTTATGTTACCATCTAGGAATTTTATAGTTTTGTGTTTTACATTTGCATCTATGACCCATTTTGAGTTAATTGAGTTTATTTTTGAAGGATATAGGGTCTGTGTCTAGATTCTTTTTTTTTTTTTTTTGCATGTGGATGTCCAGTTGTTCCAGCACCATTTGTTGAAAAGACAAATGCTCTATTGTATTGCCTTGCTCCTTTGTCGATGATCAGTCGACTATATTTACGTAGGTCTGTTTCTGTACTCTCTGTTCGTTGACCTATTTGTCTATTCTTTCACCAATACCACACTGTCTTGATTATTGTAGTTTTATAACTACAGTAATTTTTTTTTTTTTTTAAGATGACCGGTAAGGGGATCCCAACCCTTGACTTGGTGTTGTCAGCACCATGCTCACCCAGTGAGCTAACCGGCCATCACCATGTGGGATCCGAACCCTTGGCCCTGGTGCTATCAGCACCGCACTCTCCCAAGTGAGCCACAGGGCTGGCCCTACAGTAATTTTTTGTAAGTTTTGAAGTCAGTATCAGTTCTTTGCATTTGTTCTACTCCTTTAATATAGTGTTGACTATATTGACTTTTCTCTCCATATATACTATGGAGTCAGTTTGTCAATACCCACAGAACAACTTGCTGGGATTTTGACTGGGATTCTGTTGAATCTATAGATCAAATTGGGAAGAACTAACATCTTGATAATATTGAGCCTTCCTATTCATGAATATGGAATATCTCTCCATTTATTTAATTCTTCTTTGATTTGTTTCTTCAGGGTTTTGTAGTTTTCCTCACGTAGATCTTATACATATGTTGTTAGATTGATTCCTAAGTATTTTGTTTTTCTGGTGCTAGTATTGTGTTTGGAATTTCAAATTCCATTTGTTTGTTGCTGGTATATAGGAAAGCAGTTGACTTTTATATATTAACCTTGCTATAATTGAGACCTTGCTACAATTGCTTATTAGTTCCAGGAGTTTTTGTTTGTTTGTTCATTCTTTTGGATTTTCTATGTAGACAATCACATCATTTGGGAAGAGAGACCATTTGATTTTTTTTTTCTTCTGAATCCGTATACTACCTTTTATTACCTTTTTTTTTTTTTTTTTTTTTTTTTCTTTACTACATTAGCTAGGACTTCCAGAATATTGCTGTAAAGCAGTGGTGAAAGGAGGCATCCTTGTCTTTTTCCTGATCTTAGCAGGAAAACTTCAAGTTTCTTCCCATCGAGTATGATGTTAACTATAGGTTTTTTGTAGTTGTTCCTTATCAAATTAAGGAAATTACCCTCTATTCTTGATTTGCTCAGAGTTTCTATCATAAATGGGTTTTAAATTTTGTCAAATGTTTTTTCTGCTTATATGGCCATCTACAAGCCAGAGGAAACAACCCTGTTGACATCTTGATCTCAGACATCTAGCCTCCAGAACTTTAAGAGCATACATTTCTGATTTTTTAAGCAACCCAGTCTGTGGTACTTTATTTTGGAAGCCTTAGCAAACTAACATAGAGACTAATCTTAGTTTTTTTCCCAACTCATGACACTCAGTCATTGGTATGTTGTCAGTGTCTTATATTCTGAGTTGTATAAGTATATTGTCTTTGTCAATAGCAATATCTAGCATCAAATCAACAATAAATTTAAATACAGAAATTCTAACAAATTCTAGTTTATAGAAGTCCCATCAAAACACATTTAAAAATGTATTAATCATTTATAATTGCAAATGTTGCATTACTAAGGCATAAATGAGAATAGAAGTAGAGTAGGATCACCAAGGAAGGTGAACCATGACTAGAAATATAACAGCTTAAGTCAGGAGGATGAGTTGGCTGTGTTTAAAAATACAATCTCCTTTTTATTTGTTGTATTTTTATAACACACTCCTTATAAAAAATGAAAATAGTGTAGACAAGATTAATACAGAAAGTAAAAATCTCATTTTTTGCCCCCAAATTAATCAGTAACCATGGTTAACGATTTCCTCTGTGTGTGTATTTGAAGGATTTGTTTTAAGGGAGAGATAATCACTCTGGTTTGAGACACATTAAGCTGAGAATAATGGTAATATGTCTTGGTGGCAATGTTCCAAGAAACAGCTAGGTATTTTAAATAGGCAGTTGGAAAAGTGAGAACTAATGAGATAGATGTGGAGTTTTTCCCACATTGCTAATAATGCGAGAGTAGAGGAACTGTGAGAGAGAGAGAGAAAGATGAGAGGTAGGGGAAAAAAACATGGAGTACAGTTCTTAACCCTAG
>NW_007727064.1:363802-365487 GCF_000696425.1 Galeopterus variegatus
GAGAGAGAGAGAAAGATGAGAGGTAGGGGAAAAAAACATGGAGTACAGTTCTTAACCCTAGGCACACACATTTAGGAGGTGGCCAAAGAAAGTGAGGTCCTTGAAGGAGACAAAAGCAACTGTCAGTGCGGTAAGAGGAAATTGAGAAATGCTTTACTTATATGTTTTAGTTATATGTAAACTCTGCTTTCCTGTGAAAATACAATATAAATATATCTGGCACCCAATATTTCTCCTGACAAGAACACTTACAGCAAACATAACTATATTTTGTTTGTATTTTATTTTACTGCAGAATGTTCTGCTACTTGCCCTTCTTCACTAGTCTCTTATTCTGAGTTTCTATGTGTTGGACTTTGGGCCTCCTGTCTGTCTAGACGTGGGGGCTGCAAGCTCTTCTCATGCCTCAGCTTTCTCTTCAGTTCTGCTCTCTGACCATTATGAAGACTTCCCTCCTGCCCCACTATGGTAGGCAGACTTCTAAGATGGCCCCCAATGGTCCCCAACTTCTGGTATTCATACCCTTGCATTAATTTCCTCCCCTTGAGTGTGGGCTGGACCTAGTGATTTGATTTCATGGCATAAGTGATGGGATGTCACTTATAAGATTGAGTTACAAAAGATTCTAACTTTGGTCTTCTTAGAAGACTGCCTCTATTGCTTCTGAACTTTAATGGTTTGATGAAGTAAGAAGCCATGAAGAAGAGGCTCATGTGGTAGAGAACTGGGGTCAGCTTCTGGCTAACAGCCAGCAAGGAACTGAAGCCCTCCAACCAACAGCCCACGAGTAACTCAATGTTGCTAACAGCCATTGAGTGAGCTGGAAAGCTGATCCTTCCCCAGTTGAGCCTTCAGATGAGAACATAGACCTTGGGCCAATACCATGATTGCAGCCTTGTGAGAGACTGTGGAGTAGAGGAGCCAGTTCAGCTGTGCCCAGATTCTTGACCCAGAGAAACTTTAAGATGATGTATATATATGCTGTTTGAAGTCACTAAGTTTTGGGATAATTTGTTACACAGCAATAGATGACTAATATGCCCACCAAACTCCTAGTCCTGATTGTCTCAGAAGTGTCCCAGATCTCAAGTGCCAGTCTTCAGGAGTGCAGAGATGTTAGTCCAAGAGAGCAATGCTGAGACGTGAACCAAGACAGTGGCAGAGAGAATAGACAGGAATGGTGGGCAGGAGGCAGTACCAGCTGGACTTGGTGATCAACTGGATGGTGGAGGATTAAGGAGAGGAGTCAACCTGAGCTCACAGGTAGAGAGTGGGGCTGTTCACTAAGGAATATACACAAAGGGTGAGGCAGATTTGGGGAGATGGCTTTGTATATTATGACTCTGTCCTCAAGCTAGGAAAAAAAAAGGTTTGGTTCAGACTTCCCTAATCTGTTTAAAAGTAGATCTATTGGGGAAGTATGTAGAGGTATAGATAAAATAAGTTTGAAGCTGGGTCATGGGTACAAGAGGATACAATCTACATATAAAATTCTCTCAATATTTGTACATGTTTGAAATTTTCCATAGTAAAAAATTTTAACAGAACAAAGCTCACAGCCAGGTAGATCATCTAAGCCTAGCTATAGGAATGGTGAAGACAGACAGAGAGAGAGAGAAAGTATATTAAAGACAACAGGAAGAAGAAGAGAAATAAAATAAGTGCGCAACAATTTTTTTTTTTTT
>NW_007727064.1:366342-376436 GCF_000696425.1 Galeopterus variegatus
CTCGCTCAGCCAGTGAGCAGCCGGTCTGTATGTGGGATCCGAACCCTCGGCGGAGCGCCGCCGTGCTCCCAAGCGGCGCACTGTAGCAGTGCGCCACCGGGCCGGCCCAGTGCGCAACAATTTAAAGCATAGGAGGAGGAGCCTGGGAATTTCTCTGAGCTGCAGAAGGCAGTAGCTAGAGATTTTAAGGAGAGCTTGTGACCTTGCTACTGAAGGTCCTGGTCAGCCTGAACTCTGAGCTACAAGGACAGTTCCACCCTTTGGTAAGATGCTTAGGACATTTTGTGGGTAGAATTGGTAGTGGTATCACCCACAGGAGGGTCATTTTGGAAAGCTATCTGCAAACTAGACAGACAAGGCAAAGAGAGAGTCCACAGAAAATGGGCTTGGCTAGGGAAAGCATCCAAGTAGGTTCCAGTAAGCTACTGAGGTGCAAGGCTGTTCTCCACCTTGGCATTGCTGGTTGAGGAAAGGGATGTGAACAGAGTGGCCAAGGGTTCCTAAGAAACCTTCCAGAAGGAGTTCTGGGAGGCAGCAGGCCTTCCTTCTGGGTGGGCGTGATGAGATATTGCCCTGTAGTAGCCAAGAAGGTGCAGCCCAAGACTGTATCTAATCCTACTTACTTCCAAGATGAGTCAACCTACTGCCCTCTCCTGTCAGCCCTTTTAATTCCAAAGGATGAGTAGACAATCTGCCAATAGCAGAACGGTTGATTTGAACAGCTGGGAGGGGGTAAAGATAAGACAAAATCTGACAGTTACTTACAGAGTTAGTCTCTTTGTAGGAACTCTACCTGATCAAATCAAATATAGATACAACAACAGTACTACACAGGACAGATGATAGCCCTAAAAGTCACTCATAGGAACCAATTCATCATGCATTCTCCTGGGACAAGGTCAACATTTTCCCCTCAAAAAGCTGATGGACCTTTCAAAGGTAAGTGAACATCCCTTACTAGACTCACAGACATACTCGACTCCACCACTACCCTCACTCTCCCTCTCCTCTCGGGTGCAGATAGCATCTGCTTCCCTGCAACTGAGTTCCTGTCTTGGCAAATATATTAGTTGCAGTGGTATGCTGGTAAATATTTAACAACTATCTCTTAAGAGATTTGCCAATACTTGTGGTGTAAATAATCCTGATTTCGACTTGACGTTATAGAACTCAGAGTTTGGAAGAGATGTGCACAATTAGCTCCCATAAGCTGGTGAAAGCCAGCTCCAGCACACCAATGTAAGGCATTATCTTACATCGTCTCTTGGAATTAAGTTCATCTGATCCCACATATATTACCAATGGCTGTAGTGGTCTTTTGTTACTGTTTTCCCAATATACCTCAACTTCTTTGGTTAAGAGAGCATCTCCCCACCCCCTACTTCCAGGACCGTTCTTCTCACCCTCGTTTTGGTTTTCTTAGGTAGAATTGACAATCACAAGCCACCCCCCACTGACAATTGGGATGAATTCAAGACTCAGGCTAAGCTGATCAAACTCTCTCTCCTGGGAATTTGAATCTTGGAGTAGAAGAAGGTTGAGGCCAAATAATCAGCTGATGGTAGCTCCCCAAGAAAGGACTTTTGAGATACTGGGAGATAAACTGGCTCTTGCCCTTTGTGAGGACTGGCTATTCCTAAGTTCCTTCCATTCTGTGAGCTATCCAGCATCTTTTCTATAAGTAAAATGTCACTGCAAAATAAAGTGGAAAGAAGGTGGTATTTTAAAATTCTTGCTAGATGTGTTTCCTTGACCTCTCAGCCAAAGGTCAGCTTTGGTTAAAATGGAAATAAACAAGTCATCAACTATAAGCTACCAGCAAACTATGACTTTCTATAATTAGAAGGATTGAAAGTGATTTAAAAAGAGAATGTTTTCTCTTTTTGATTCAGTGTGATTTCATGCCTTGTATTTGTAACTCCTAAAATCATTCCATGTTTCTTGCTTGCGAAAAACACTGGGCTAGATAATGCACACTCCTGAAAAATGTGTTTGGGCTGACATGCCTCCACTTGGTGCAGCCCCCTTTCTTCCCCTATTCATGCATGTAAGAGGAGATGGGCAGGAATCCTCTGGCTGCTGAAGGAGGTGTGCACTCAACTGCTGCAAACTACCCCACTCTAAGCATTGGTTGACATCAACCTTTGGATTTCAGAGCAGTGTCATAGGTAATTCATTTCTTTCTTTCTTTCTTTTTTTTTTTTGATGAATGGTAAGGGGATCTTAACCCTTGAGTTGGTGTTGTCAGCACCACGCTCTCCCAAGTGAGCCAACCGGCCATCCCTGTATATGGATCTGAACCTGCGGCATTGGTGTTATTAGCACCACACTCCAAAGTGAGCCATTGGCCGGCCCAGTAATTCATTTCTTATGGAACTACTATGGATTTTGATTTAAGAGATAATGTGTGTTATGTTAAAGTAATATTGTAAAATTGAAATTGCAACTGTTTTACTGATTTCCTTGGCTGTTGGCTGTTGACCATTACAGCCATGTTCTCCATCTGGTGATGGACTGATTGTGTATTTCATCTCTCTAATTCACTGCTTTTAGAAATGGGAATGGAAATCTTTTCTAGTTTTTGCCTCTAAATTATTGTGTAAACCTTGATTTAGCAACTTTTTTTCACCGCAAAAACTCAAATGTGTTCCAGGGTTCAATCCCTGTACTAGCCAGCAAAAAAAAATTAAAAAAAAAAAAACTCCGAATGTTTACTTATTTATTTATTTATTTATTTTTCCTTTTTGTCTTTTTTCGTGTCCGGCAACGGACCGCAACCCTCAGTGTCGCGCCCGTACCGGACCGGGACCGGCAACGGGATCACACCCCTCGGCGCCGCGCCCGCCCCTCGCTCAGCCAGTGAGCGGGAACCAGTCTGTATGTGGGATCCGAACCCTCGGCGGGAGCGCCACCGCACTCCCAAGCGGCACACTGTAGCAGTGCGCCACCGGGCTGGCCTGCAAATGTTTAATACAACATAATAATTAAAGTGTATAAAGACAAAGTAGTGAGAAGAGAAATAGTGATGGGAAAGAACTGTGATAAAGCTCTCTTTGTTTCTGCTTTATGTTGGTGTTGCTTTGCCTCATCCAGGATGACAGAGATGCAAAAAGGATTACTCAAAGCCCATTTCCTCTGAGCAGTGAGATACCCCAAAGGGGTTAATTTCCTGGAACCCTCAAGAGAGAGGCATTCTTTCCTTGGGAAATTAAACACAAACTGGGGTTCTCTCCCCATATTTATTCTCCAGACCAGGAAGTTACAGAAAAGGAACATAAGTGGAGTTATGGCTAAGTATAGTTTAACAATAGAGGCTGGTAACATCAATGAAATAACAAAATGACATTCCATAATGCAATTTGCAAAAGGTTAAGTCGATCCACCAACAAAAGCTTGTTCTTAGCAAACATTTTCTTTCCCTACAGTAGTTTCCTTAGTACGTTTATGTAACAATAAAGCAACTTTCTTAACATATCAATCAGTAAGTTAACCTCCTCTCAAGGACGTTTGTCCTTGAGAGCCAGCAATTTTGCTGTGTTACAATTCTATATCCACAACAGAGAGTTTAACTTGGGGAAAGTTTCCTGTCTTTTGCAAACTTAACATTTCTATATGTAATTTTAAAAGGTTGGGTTATACCTAAAACTACAGGGCTTTGGAAACTAGGCCCTGTGAAATACATTTGCTTTACGAATGTTAGTATACTCCACACGTTGGTTTGGTATCTGGTTCAGCCTGGAAACTCAGTGCACACTGTGCTGTCTCCTCTCTGAGCATCCTTAAATCCTGGGCTGGAGGAGCAATTATCAGTCTACTTCTGGGCTAAGGACAGTTCTTTCCCCCTGGCTTCACTCGTGTTACTCTCCACATTATAGGAGGGTTCCTACAGACAATGAGCCCATTAGGCCTTCCCTTTCTTTCTTGTTTGGTTATAAAACAAGCTAATAAACAGATAAAAAATTATATAATATCCTCCTATTTTGACAAATATATCTTCATGACTCCCTAGAAGGCCAGATTTGCATCTAGAATTCTCAGACATGAAGTTTCTGGTCCAGAGAGAGCCGAGTCCCAAGCCCTGGCCATCCTTGTGTTTCTTCCCACTCCAGGTTTCATCAACATCACAGGGGTCTCACATGCACATACGTGGTCACCCAAGTCTTCATGTTCTACATTCCTTTGGACAACTTTTGAGCCCAGGAGTGTGCACACTAGTAATGAGGTCCACACTTAAGAGAACAGACCAGTGAAGAATCTTGCACAGGCCCTGGAAGCAGGCTCAAGGACATTTGGGTAGAGAATTCCAGGGTACCCAGAGTGTGTTCTAGAACTGAAGGTGGTGCAGGCTTCAGGTGGGCATGTCCACTTGACTCTGTGAATTCTTCACCCCATGGGAAAGGTGCAGCTGGAGAAGGGCCAAAGTGGACCCAGGGCTGTTTTGTGCATTCTCCTATGGCTTTCTGCCTTCTAGCCATACTGGCCTTCTTTTAGTTCCTTCAACATTCCATGTTCCTTTCTGATACAGGGCCTTTGTACATGTGGTCTGCCCCTCCTTGGCAACCCATCTTCCACAGGTCTCAGCTAAAGCATTGTTTCTTTGCCTTTCTGATCATCTTCACACCTATTATGTAGCTTCATAGAGTCCTGTACTTTTTCATAGCATTTATAACAATTATAGTAGAATAGTTATTATATACCTAGTATATAATTAGTCATTTATTATATAAGTAGTTATTATATAATAAGTTGTTTAATGCTTTTATCCTCTGCTAGGATGTAAATCTCTAAGGGCACAGGGACTGTGTCTGTCTTGTTCATCATTGTCTCCCCAACACCCTACATGGCGCTTTACACAAAATAGGCACTCAAATATATTTGTTAAGTGAACGGAACATGACTTATGGAAACTCCCCCATTCTCAGGTTCTCCCGCCTTCTGTCAGAAGGGAAATCCCTTTTAGAACTCGCAATCTACCTTGGTCTCAGCCTCTTGTAGGTACATGTAGATTCCCTGAGCCTCATTCTTTCTAGTGGGAGTCCTCATGGACTTTGGTTTCATGATCCCTTTCCAGTTCTAGATGTCTTCTTATGGCATGTAGACCATTCATTTAAAGGATCATTTAGTGCTTTAGCCCTAAATTAAAAGAATCTTCTCAGAAGTGAAAATGAGGTGCGATTGTTTTTTGTTTTTTTTTTCCTTTTTGTCTTTTTTCGTGACTGGCAACGGATCGCAACCCTCAGTGTCGCGCCCATATTGGACTGGGACTGGCAATGGGATTGCAACCCTCGGTGTTGCACCCGCACCTCGCTCAGCCAGTGAGTGG
Organism: Galeopterus variegatus; assembly: GCF_000696425.1. NCBI lineage: Eukaryota > Metazoa > Chordata > Mammalia > Dermoptera > Cynocephalidae > Galeopterus > Galeopterus variegatus. The sequence goes on from NW_007727064.1 coordinate 371,666, forward strand.
CCGGTCTGTATGTGGGATCCGAACCCTCTGGCGGGAGTGCCGCCGCACTCCCAAGCGGCGCACTGTAGCAGTGCGCCACCGGGACGGCCCGAGATGCGATTGTTTTAATAGCTATTTTGTTATTTAAATATCAATATTAGTATTTTAATATCATCTCTTTTTACGGTATGTTGTAATAAGTGAAATGCAATTATTTTATGGCCCCAGAGGTAAAATACAAAATGATGTTTACAATTCTGTTCAGATTCTAGAAAGAAATACATCAAAATGTATAAAACACTTGATATTGCTTAGTTTTAAAGACTTTTTTCCTCTGATTATAATAGCATATATTTACTACAGAAAATTTGGAACATGCACAAAAATATTAAGAAGAAAACAAAAATCACCTATAATTCTAATACCTTGAGCAATCTACTATTAACATTTCTGTGTAGTTTCTTCTAGTGTTTTTGTTATCCATATCACATAATTCAATTTTTTTTTTTAAAGATGACCAGTAAGGGGATCTTAACCCTTGACTTGGTGTTGTCAGCACCACGCTCTCCCAAGTGAGCAACCAGCCATCCCTATGTAGGGATCCGAACCTGCAGCCTTGGTGTTATCAGCACCACATTCTCCCAAGTGAGCCACAGGCTGGCCCTTATAATTCAATTTTTGAGAAAAAATAAAATCATATTTATTTACAGTTTTGTATCCTGTTTGGTTTTTTTGTAGATTGTGGGTATAAAGTGCTACTATCTTTCTGAAGGGCAATTGAAAATATTGATACAAATTTTAAATTGATACAAATTTTGAGACCCTTCAACTCACATTCATCATCCAAGAGTACATACATTTGCATGAAAAGGTGGATGTATAAAAATGTTTTAACAACAAAAGACTAAAAACAACCTAAAGGTTCATATGGTATGACCATACAATGAAATACTATTCAGACATTAAAAAGAAAGTACATATATATAAAAAAAGAAAGCATAGGGGGCCGGCCCGTGGCTCAGTCGGGAGAGTGCGGTGCTGATAACACCAAGGCCACGGGTTTGGATCCCATATAGGGATGGCCGGTTTGCTCACTGGGTGAGCGTGGTGCTGACAACACCAAGTCAAGGGTTAAGATCCCCTTACTGGTCATCTATAAAAAAAAAAAAAAAAGAAAGCATAGATGGACAGATAGATTGATATATAGATAGACAGACAAGGGGTCTTCAAAAAGTTCATGGAAAGAATCATATTATCTTTTAATTCTATTTTTCTATGGATTTTTTGAAGTACCTTCACAGATAGATAAATAATTCCCAAGCTTAATTGTTAGAAAAAAAGGAAGATGAAACACAATGTTAATAGTGTATTCTAATCTGTGTAAAAAAAGGGGCGGGAGGTGTGTGCAAAAGGAAGATTATATGCCTTTATGCTAATATGGGCACAGAATATTTCTGGAAGCAGGCATAAGAAATCTGTAAAAATCATTCCTCTGGAGAGGATCTGGGGGTCTGCAATGTGAGGAAGGCTTAGTTTCCCCTGCATATATCCTTTTGCAATGTAGTTATTGTTTTTTTTAACCACGCGCATGTCATTACTTTTTTAAATTAGAAAATGCTAAAAAATTTTAAAGGGATCTGCAATTCTAATATTCAGAAATACCCATTGTTAAAATTTTTGTTATATTTTCTACCAGTCTTTTCCTTTGTGTGAGTTTATGTATGTGTGTGGATACATACTTGCCATGCCCCATGTATATATGCTGATAAGAAATAACCCTAAAATAATGTCAAAATTGGTATCAAACTGTATATATAATCTTACATATTAATTTCTACCATTTACCATTATTATAATTTTTTTATGTCAATGACTATTTTTTGAAAACAAAGAATATTTTGAATGGCTGCAAAAATTTATACACACATATCCGTGCATCATTTATATTGTTTCCTTACTTTTTAATTTTTGGCTAATAGAAGTAAAGGTGTAATCTATATTGTTATATAGATTAAATTCTATAATTTACTTAATTTCCAGAGAAACTTACTATGAACAATGAGATATATGGTACAAAAATATCCAGACTTTTTTTTTCTAGTATATATTAACCTGATTTTGTTTAACAATGTATCTTGGGTTTTTTCCCCAAGCCAATAGATAACATGAAAGTATTGCATCTTTTGGTAGGTAGGTACACAGCAATTCATTGTAAGGATATACTATAAATGGCTGTCTCTGATTGATTCTCTTGAAAAGCAAACTCTGAGATAAAGTTTAACAGGCAGGATATTTATTAAGGAGTACCTTTGGTATCAACATCTGTGGAAGAGAGGAGAAGGAAGCAGAATTGAACAGAGGGAGAAGTTAAGCAGAGATGCAAGCCCAGTGATAGCCTCGACTGACCCCATAGGGAGTTCTGGAACTGAAGTGGCCCCTCAGAGTTATCCCAGATTGGACCAAGATGGCCAGGCTGTTTTACCCTGGCATTGATCTTTGGATATGGGTCATCCTGAAAGGGGGCATGCCTCTTTGTAGCTGAGGAAATCCTTGAAGGAGCTAATAGCATTCCCGGAAACTGGTGTAATCCTGCACTGAAGGGAGATCTGGGTAGTACATCACAGTGTCTACCACAGTCTTGTTCTGTTCAGGTCTACTTCTACATATATGTTCTAGGAGCAGTAATGCCAGGATTAGGGTGGGCCTCTTTTTCTGTGGGAAACTTAGAAAAGTAAGGTTAATGGGACAAACTATAGCCCTTGTCATTGAAGGTTTGTCTCAGGGCTGCAAATGGTACTCATTGTCTCCTTCATCTTCTATCCATTCTAGATTCCCCTTACCCTAAGCTAGTACCTCTGCTAATCTCAGTGGCATAGCTAGTGGCATAACCCAGATCCTAAAGCTTGAAGAGTACAAACCCCTGGTCACTATGCCCTTCTCAGGCTGAGGTTGCTACACTTGTCCACTATGGTCATGACTGGGCAAGGGTGCACCTGGAGGTGCCCAGTGGGACACCTAAATTCCAAACATATTCTTTTATGCCTCTTTTATGTAGGCTTCTCTCAATAATAGAAGAGTGATTCTTCTTTTTGCCTGTTGGTCCCTAGACACAAGGAACACAAAGGGTTCAGGCTGGCAGCTATAGCTTGTAGCTCAGTGAGAGTCATGCTATATTCTCTCGTAAAATTGTGTTTCCTTTGTGGCCCTGTACCTCCAACCCTGCAGAGCTCAGAATTGCAAGACAATTCTGCATGGATCACTTGCATTTCTGCACATCTTAAGAGCAGAGACACCAACAGCTTTTATTCTGAACTATCTTTTCAAGGATGTTTGTGTAGTGAATAGCCTTAGAAGATAGAGATAATGTATCTCTTCAGAGCAAAAGACAGGTTTGTTTACAGTATAATAAAGATAATGTCTCCCTCTGGGAAAAAGGTTGGGCAGATTGCTTGATAAAAGATTTGGGTTCTTAAACTCAGGGTACCTCAGCCATGATGCAAACCAACCATGATGTGAACTTCCATCTAGACCACCCCACATCTTCCTCATGTTACTCGGGTGAGGAGGGTCAAGGGAAACTAGTGCAAATGTAAAGCCATGCTGCTTGCTGTGCTTTGAGCAATTAAATTCTTACTCTGACCCAAGAGTCTCGTGTCTTCTGCCAGCATCCATGAAAGTGGCAGGCTAACTTGTTAGCTTGCAAATGGGACAAAATCTCAGACACTTCACAGTTCTAGACATTATGTTATGACAGAGGGTGGAAAAATGAACATTATCTTGGGGTAGAACAGAAAATGCATTCTGTTATCCATTCCATGTAAATGAGAACAGTTTATGATTCTATTTTCTGGGAGAGATGAAAAAGAACATATTTGTCAGATTATTGATTGCATACCACATAACTGTGTCCACATTATTCTGTTTTAGACACCACATTTTGTATTTTTCACCAGGTTCAGTCTGAATTTTGCAGGGACCAGCCTGGTGAATAAAATGGAGGTATGGTATGATGGAGATTTCCACCTTTGAATCATCTTTAGGATTGTGTCTTAGTCCATTTTGTGCAACTATAACAGAATACCAAAGACTAGGTAATTTATGATGAATAGAAATTTATTTCTCACAGTTCTGGAGGCTAAGAAGTCCAAAATCAAAAGATTGGCATCTTGTGAGGGCCTTCTTGCTGCACTGTCCCATGGTGAACACTTGTCTTGATGGGGAGAGTTCTTGCATCATCTCTGAGCAATGGGGGAGGATTAGGTATTAATAGGGAGGGGTGGGCCACTTGTGGGAATGTCTTCATCTAATGTGTCAAGCCCCATTCTTTCCCAATTAGGGCCCTGGCCTTGGCTTAATATATCTGCCTTGACTGGAAATTTAATCTTATTTGGAGCTTAGCTACTCTGAATGAGTTTATTCTTTAGCTTATTATGGCCTCTCACTGCAGATGAGGGCCACTTTGTGAGCTACTATGGAGACCCTCTTGTCTTCACTTTTAGCTTTCAATTGCTGATTAATCACTCTCAGCTTTTCATTATCTGTTTTCCAGTGCATCAGTCTGGCTAAGCAATAGTTTTTGTCTTAGTCAGCTTGGGTATTTTAATAAAATACCATGGATTGAGTGGCTTAAACAACAGAAATGTATTTCTCACAGTTTTGGAGGCTGGAAAGTCTAAGATTAAGGTGCCAGTAGATTTGGTTCCTGGTGGGGGCTCTCTTCTCAGCTTGTAGATGGCTGCTTTCTTCCTTTGTCCTCAAATGGCCTTTCCTCTGTACATACGGGGGGGGGGGG
>NW_007727064.1:377436-385788 GCF_000696425.1 Galeopterus variegatus
GGGGGGGGGGGGGGGGGGGATATCGATCCTATCAGATTAGGACCCTGCCCTTATGACCTAATTTAACCTTAATTACCTCCTAAAAACCCTGCCTCCAAATACAATCCCATTGGAGATTAGGGCTTCAACATATGAATTTTGGGGGAATGGATTTCAGTCCACAGCACCACCCAATTCCATTGTCCTCATAGTTGTTATTTCCCCAGTATTTCTCAAATGCCTGATACATCATGATGCCCATGAAGTATACCCACTGGTATACTAACCTGATTCACCATAGATGAAAGTTTTAGCAACTGGACTGTAATCTTATGATAGAGGTTCTCATTGTCATGTGGGCAGCTAGTGAACATGCTCCCAAACCCCATTTTAGTGCCTGCTTTCTCAGATCTCACTCCTGGCACCAACTGTCTCAGCTTGGCTTTCCAGGAAGCAGACTACAAGACATTATTTAACAGGCATGGCATTTTAAGGCATGCCATTGGGATTGATACTTGTAGAAGGGAGGGGAAGGATGCAGGATTGGGTAGAGAGATTATGCACACTCCATAGGGAGTTTGGGAGGTTAGAATTGACCTTCAGAGTTGTCCCAAGTCAGGCTAAGATGATCAGGCTCTTTAAACCTCACTTTGATCAGCAGCTGTTTTGGGGCCACCCTGGAAAGGGATCTAACTTTGGGCAAGGTGGCTCTCTGCAAATGTAACAATCCTGAAGGTACCAAAGATTCAACCAACGCGGGGCCAGCAGCTTGGATAAGTCCTTACCTCAAAGGGGATTTGGGCAGCACATCACAACGTACACTGCAAGGAGGAAGCATTTAAATCTCTTGCTCTGTTTGTTTTCATAGAGAGGAGAAAATTTCTATTCCCCATGAGAAAAAAGAATGAGAAGAACTCCTCAGTCTCTCTCTCTCCCCAGGCAAGAAGGAATAATTTCTCTGATGAGATGAGGAGAAAGAATGAAATTTGAAAGGCTAAGCTCTTTCTGGGCTTTTTCTGTTTCTGTCTCCATCTCTGTCTTCCTTTTTCTTCTCTGGCTTGTCTGTAGAATTTAACAAATTCTCTGCTCCTCCGTGTTACAAGCTTATAGGGCAGCCGTGAATCCCACGGGAAGGCCTGAGGTTGCCCCGTGTTGTCTATGACTGGGTGACATATTCAGCTGTGGGTAGGGGTGAGGGAACCATCAACAAGCCTATGTGCCAAACCAAACTTCTTTCTCTAATTGGCTTTATCCAAAGTAATTCTCATAAATTACACTTATTATGAAAATTTTAAACATGACCAAAAGGAGAAATAATAAAACAATATATGCATATTGATGGAGTTTGGACGTGTTGTCCCCACCAAAACTCATGTGGAAATCTGATCCCCATGTGGCAGTGCCGGAAGCTGTTTGAGCCATGGGGGCAGATCCCTCATGAATGGATTAATGCTCTCCCTAGATGGGGGAATTAATGAGTGAGTTCTCACTCTATTAGTTCCTGTGAGAGCTGGTTGTTTAAAAAGACCCCAGCACCTCCTCTCTCTCTTGCTTCCTCTCGCCATGTGATCTGCTCCTACCCGCTGGCTGCCTGCCGCTTTCTGCTAAATTCTGTGGGTTTGGATAAACTATAACATCATGAGTCTATTATTATAGTATCATATAGATAATTTCACTTCCTTAAAATTCCTCTGTATTCTGCCTATTCATCCTCCCTCCTTCCCAGCCCCCTGGCAACCACTGATCTTTTTAATGTCTCTATAGTTTTGCATTTTCCAGAATGTCATATAATTTTTTTTTTCCTTTTTGTCTTTTTTCATGACCGGCAATGGATCGCAACCCTCAGTGTCACGCCCGAACTGGACCGGGACCGGCTACAGGATCGCAACCCTTGGTGTTGCTCCCGCACCTCACTCAGCCAGTGAGCGGCCAGTCTGTATGTGGGATCCGAACCCTTGGTGGGAGCGCCGCCGCGCTTCCCAAGCGGCGCACTGTAGCAGTGCGCCACCGGGCCGGCCCCCTTTCTAGTTGTTTTGACACTGGTCCTATAGAGGAAGCGCCGCCGCGCTTCCCAAGCGGCGCACTGTAGCAGTGTGCCACCGGGCCGGCCCCCTTTCTAGTTGTTTTGACACTGGTCCTGTAGAGAAGAAAATGTAATCCTAGCACACTCCTTAGTGTGGAATTTGGCTGTTAACTCCGAGTCAACCTATGGACAAAACACAAAGACTTCTTGACTGTGTTTAAGGGAGGTGAGTAGAAGGTTAAAAGGAAGAATGGTGGTGTTAATAGTGGGGTGTTGTAATACTACTAAAGGTGAAATATTATCCAGGGTTTTACATTTTATTATTTATAGTTAAAAGAAAACCAACAAAAGAGCTAACCAGTGGATATTAACATAATTTTTATGTTTCATAGCAAGGAGTCATTGGATATTGTCCAAAGTCGATATGAGCATATTTAGAAATATTGAAGTAATCTCAAACAAAACCATGTAAAAGATGTCCCTGAGAAGTGGTGCTGAGGGAGGTGGGAGGAGTTAGGATGACAGTTGTGGCTTTTTATCATAAGTTCTTCTGTGTATTTGATTTGTTACAATTTAATTTGTTTCCTTTTATTTGTTGCCATGTGCACATTTCTTCGACCAAAAATAAAAATAGAGGCTGATTTCTCTATCTTTGTGAAAACAGTGATTTAAACACTGTACTACTCTGTTTCTGTTGCTTATAATAGAATACCCGAAACTGGGTAATTTATAAAGAAATAAATTTCTTCCAGTTTTGGGGGCTAGGAAGTCCAAAGTCCAGGGGACACATCTGGTAAGGGCCTTCTTCAATGCAGAGTATATGGTGAGAATGGGCAGACCAAGAGAGAGCTAAATGTCTCAATTCCTCTTCTTTTAAAGTCATCAGAACCATGCCCATCACTCCATGAATGGATCAATCCATTCCTAAGGGCATACTCCTTACAATCTAAATACCTCCTCAAGGTCCCACCTTTTAAATGCCATTATTCGATTTTGCACCCTCTTAACACTGTTGCAGTGGGGATTAAGTTTCCAATACATGAACTTTTGGGGGACGTATTTGACTCACAGCAGACACCTACCCTATAAAGGATGATTCCCTAAAGTGGGCCAGGCCTCATTCATATCTTTCGAAGTAAGCAATGAGGTGGATACCAAGAAACTTGGACTAAGAAAATAGTTGTTCTATTGATACTTTACTCTCTACCCTAAATAATATGTAAGAAGAACCCTTAGCTCCTACCCACACTAGTTTCAGCTCTTTGCCTATGAGACACCTTTTTAAAAAATACCTGAGCAGTTCTAGTTCTCTACATTTTTGGGATAGCTCTGCCTGCAATCAGTCTACTGATTCTGAAAGGGAAAATATTCTGGGTCCCTCTTATTACTAACATTGGGGCAGAATTGATTGGCCATTTTCAGAAGGGATTGTTTTTAGTATTAAAAATGGAATGGAAAACTAACTCATGGTTTAATCTGGAAGGCAGGACACAATGGCACATTACTGCCACCAATTTCTGATTTTTGTAAAGGTCTAGCAATATAAAGGTCTAGCAATATAAGCAACAGCAAATGTCCTGTAACCAACTGAAAAATGCAAAGGAAGAATACTTGATTTGGGGGAGATTAATATGAGATAGTGTTCATTATCCCCAAAACACAGGGTTTATGGAGGTGGTAAAAGTGAAGGGTGAGGAAGCACAATCAGATCTCTCTTTTGTCTAAATATATAGTAGCTGCACCTGAAACTCTGCAAAATGGAAGGGGAAGGGAAGAATAATGAATTAAGTGTTACTTTAAATAGCCTTTCTGTGAAAGGAATATCACCATTATCATCATGAAAACAAAAGTTGATTGAATGTCTCTTAGTTTCAGCAGAACTGTAAGGTCAATGGAATAACTGAAATCTTTTGCACTAAAATTATGCTGAGAGGAAGAAGACATAAGTTCAGCCAAATTTTTAAAGGAATTGTGCTACTACATAGTCACAAAGTAGCTCTTTGTGATATAAGACAAAGTTCTACACATTATTGAAAGTAAGTGAGCAAAGACGCTGGGTACTGTTCAAGCTTTATTAAAGGAAAAGAATCTGCCGGGTTGTGCTGAAAGTGGGGAACAGCCCGGGGCTGCCCTCAAAATGGAAGGCAGCACTAGATGTGGGGGGGTTGGAGAGCTTATATGGACTGATACAATCAAGCAGGGGCATTATGCTAATCAAAAGAATCTGCCGGGTTGTGCTGAAAGTGGGGAACAGCCCGGGGCTGCCCTCAAAATGGAAAGCAGCACTAGATGTGGGGGGGTTGGAGAGCTTATATGGACTGATACAATCAAGCAGGGGCATTATGCTAATGTGGATCGGGGTGGAGAACTGCAACCTTGTGGAAGCAAAAGAGGTTTCTGTTTAAGTCAGGAGGCTTCTTGTAAAGGGAAGTGGGGAGGGGCTTGGTGCTGGAGTGGAAGACCAGGCCAGTGGCTATCTTGTGCTTATTGTGTGCACAATGGTGCGGTCACGTCCAAAATCCATCAGTTATCAGTTAAAAAATGTTAATTATAGCTAATACGTTTTCAGACACATTATGATTTGGTATATATGCAAAGAAAAGAAGAAAAGCAATTCAAAACTCCAGGAGAAAAACACCATACAAAATTATTTTGAAATAAACTATGGTAACCCCAATTCAATGTCCACCCATTTCACAGAATGGGGAATATATTTTTTTCCATTTATAATATTAACTATCTACTTTTGGGCCAAGTTGGCTAAGAGATTGAGTTGAAATAAAGATCGAATGAGCATGCATTTGATCATCTCTATACCTTACAGCTGTTAATAAAAATTGTGGTGTTTGGGCCAGCCCGGTGGCGCACTGGAGAGTGCGCCGCTTGGGAGCGCAGTGGCGCTCCCGCCAAGGGTTTGGATCCCATGTGGAGAACGGTTCCCGCTCACTGGCTGAGCGCGGTGCGGGCACAACACCGAGGGTTGCGATCCCGTTACCGGTCAGTAAAAAAGACAAAAAGGAAAAAAAAAATTGTGGTGTTTGAAAATCTTTGCCAAGAGATTTGGAATCTTAAGAATTTCATAAAAGCAGACATTCCTGGAAAATGTGTAATTTTGTAACTAAATCAACATGTTACAGGATTTCTATTACCAGATGGCAAAAGGAGGACTCTGCCCTTTACTTACAGTTATGATTGATCAGACCAGATCACCTAGTGTGAAGAATTTGTGACTAAACAAAGAGAAATTGGAAAAAGATCAGGGCCTATCTTGAACATCATTAAGCATTTTAGATGATATTTTGTAAGCCATAGGAATCAGAGAAAGCTTTTGTGTAGGTGTAAAATGTTACAATTTAAAAGGGGAGGTAAACACCAAGGTCAAAGGTTGGAATCCTCCTAAGGAGGGGAATGAAGGACAAGGACTGATTGGAAGGCCTTTACAAGTGTTTTGGTAATGGGAGGAGATGGGGAGGGAAAGGCTCGAATGAGCATAGCAGCAGTAAAAAGGAAAAACAAGACATTTGAATGAGGATACGATGGAGCTCAGGCTTTTTTGAAAGAAGAGAGTCAAGTTTGGTCCTACAATTTAGAGCCTGAGAGACTATGTAATTATTTATAAACATCGGCTCAATTATTAATTAAGTGTAAGGGTAAAATAAAGAAAATTTTGTATTTGTATAAATTCAGAGTTTACTACTCATGTCCTTGGATATAAAAAATGCTAAAAAGTTCTTAGCAAGATAAAAACAACAATGTAATAATATCAATGGCATTTCGTATGTGTTAAATAGTTTATTACTTATATCAACCCTACAAGTTAGGTACTGGTATTTTCATCTTACAGTTGAGAAAACTTAGACCCAAAGAGATCTGCCCAAGGTCACATATCTTTCCAGAGTAGTTTGGTTCTACAGTCCATGTTCTTAATCACTACACTATGCTGAAATTTCTGTGTTATTAAGAGAAACTAGGAAATTTAGATAAGACAGATGAATTACTTTAAATGTTGAGTTTTGAGCTGGAGCTTCCTGGCAAGCAGCTGCGCACAAGGAATCTTAGTTTAGGAAAAATCAGGAACAGAGTAATTTTGGGAGACTTTCTAAGAGAAGGAATGTAGTAGAGACGAACAGAGAGCTAGGAGTTGAACTATGGGATGGAAGAAAGAGGAGGAGCTAGCAAAGGAATCAGAAGACCAATAAATCAGGTAGGTGTAGTTACTCAAAAAAAAAAAAAAAAGGGAAAAAGTTTCAAGGAGGGGATGGGGTTCGGTGACAGTGGGGACTACTTTTGAGAAATGTGACAGTGAAAAAGGAAGGTTAATAGTACAGCAGCTGGAGGGAGTAACTGCACTGATTTTTTTTTTTTTTTGTACAACGGAAAAGGTCTGTTGAAAAACAGAAAGGAAGGCGGTAGTGAATAAGAAGACAAAAGACCCTAGGAAAGCAGTGGTGGAAGGAGAAGTGGGAAGAGATGGCATAAGTAGTCCCGGCAGAAGGACTGGCTTTGGAGAGAATGGAAGGAGAGGGTTAATCTGGTGAGAATTTTTTAGATGAAGAACAGGAGGTGACTACACATATTTTACGATGGAGAGAACGTCAAACGGAATTAGAGTCCCACAGCATCAAGATGAAGTTACTGTATTATTACGGATTGGACTGGCACCTTTAATAACAAGGGAAGCTGGAAACAGTCTTTGCGGAGAATACTACAGGAAGTCAATCAGAGTTTAGTAAAAGAAAAAAAAAAAAAAATTAAAAGTAGGAGTCCAGTCAGTAATTCATATGTGATCTGGTCGGTTGTGAGTTCCTCCAGTGAAAATCCACAACTTGGAACCCTTGGGAGAGAAATTATAAATAGGAGCAACGAGATTCTAAATTAATACTGATAGAGCTGGCTACAGGAATAGACAATTTAGTCATAAATGGGGCTGATGACCCGGGAGAGTAAGGCTTGTTTCACTTCTGTAGTGAAAAGTTGTAATCAGGTGAATGGAGTCAAGGCCACGGTGGGAAGGGGCGACGTCAACAGAATACTTCGGTTGTGATCTCACGGTGGGGATTATTTCCCTTTTGGCAGCTAGGCTAGATTCTCACGCCCACTTCAGAGCCACCGAGAGTAAACCTCATTAGTAGAAATCTAATCCCAAAGCTGAGTCTGTATTTTTCCAGTGTAGCTACATTCCCTTCTCACTAACTAGCCAATGCTGCCGCCTTATGCAAAACGGGCACCACGGAGAGGATCTGCTTCCCAGAGGCAGGACGACGCCAATCGGCCTGGAGCGGGCAGTGTTCGGTCTAGACCCGCGGAGAGGGAAATCCCAAACAGTTCTCGAAACCTTTTCACCCTCGCCAAGGGAAAGCGCCTCCTCAACAAAACACTATATCGAGAATACAATGCTAAGCTCTGAGGCCCTGTTTAAACACGGGAGAGGCGGAAGCAGGGCTCTACGCGGCCGCTTCTCCCCACTCCCGTTTCCACAGCGCGCCTTGCGGGCGACGGTCGGAGGCAGCGGGAGCCGGGCGAGGCCGGAGGGAAGCGCCGGTGGACGACCTGGGGAGGAGCCTCAGGGAAGGAACCGGGGGTGGGTTCCTTCCCAGGTCTTGGATAAGCTCCGAAAATGGCGGGCGACAACTGGGCGAGCCAGACGCGCAGGCGCCACTGTGGCCGTCCTTCCGACCGCCTCGGGCTGCCCACGAACAGTCCACAGCGCCCTCACCAAAAGGTACCCGCCACCCAGGATTGGCTGAGCTGCACGAGCGCTCCGTGTGTGGGCGGAGCCGCCACGCAGCGGCCACGTTTCCCGCCCCGCTGGTGCGCGTGCGCGCAATCCCACTGGAAAGCGTCTGCGCGCGCCCCCGCCGCGGCCCCCAGCTCGCGCCGCAGCTCCCTCCCCTTTCCGGGCAGGCCCGTCCCGTCAGCTAGGCAGTGAGCACCGCGGCCAGCAGAGGGCGGTCCGGACCCAAGTCTGCAGCGGCGCCATTGGCGTGTGGAAAATGCCACCAGATGGCGGGTTAGGATTGCAGCTCCGTTGAAGGCGCGGCCCCCGCTCCCGAACCCCCGGCGACCACCCTGTAACAACCCCCCCACATCGGGAATAACACACCGGAGACTTTTGGGGGGAAACTAGGTCGACGGCCGGCGGCGCCCGGATGGGCAGCTGAGGTGAGTGCGGGCGGCGGCGACAGCGGCGGGGGGCGGGAAAGAGGGGGAATGCGGTGGCAACGGCGCGGGGGTTGGAAGCGCCGATCCAAGATGGAGGCCGGGCGAGAGCGAGAGAGCGCGAGCCGGGAGCGGGCGGGCCGGGCGCGGGGGAGGGAGGCCGCGCGGGCCTGTGCGGGGGGCGGCGATCG
>NW_007727064.1:386180-389205 GCF_000696425.1 Galeopterus variegatus
CTGCGTTTCTGCGGTGTTTTAGCGGCGCCGGCGTCACATGACAACGAGCTTGCCTCAGCGGAGGGGCCTGGGGGTCGCTCGGCGTGGCGGCTGGCCCAGGCCTCTTGGTGGGGTGAGGCAGGGGGCTGGCGACTGGGGGAGATGGGACGTAGAAGCTGGGCTTTCCCGCTATCTGTCTTCCCCGCCCCCGACGGGGGCCTCCTGGTGAAACGTGTCCAGGCCTGAGCGCTGCCCCGCTAGTTTGCCAATCCCCCGGGAGACGAAACCAATAAAAGTTGTTTTTCCTCCTTTCTCGGGGTGGGGGCGGGGTGAAGAGCCGGGAAACTGGAGTGCCTGCAGTTGGACCTGAGCCTCGTTTGGAGGGTCCGAATTGGGTGCTTCTTGTGTGCAGTAGGGACTAAGAAATTTTCAGGTTTGGGCTTGTCATGTCACCCCATCTACTCACATCTGAAATGTTATCAGTTCTTTTCACATTGCAGGGAGTTGTGCCCCAGACATATAAGTAATGGGATGGTTTTGGAAGCTTAGAGACTCAGAACAATGCTATTTGTGATAACGAATTATTTGCTATTAAAATTGGTGTTAAGATGATGGGTGTAGTTTATTCTTTCTCGTGGTCGTGAGTAGAAAGGACTATATTTTGCATCTTAGCAAAATAGTGTTCGTGAAAGTATATGAATCGGTATAAGAAAGTTGCGTTGTTTGTAACTTATGTGCAAATTGAACATGACTCCACCTTTTCGTTTTCCGTTGTGTTTTAAGAAAATTGTAAATTCTGATAATGAAGCACTTATGGGAATACGTGGAACAGTGAAAATAGAAACGACTTGTTTTATTGTATGATATATTGTACCATGTTCTCAAATTCAGAATGTATGAAGAATCCAGTCTAAAAAGTTTGACCAAGGCGGGAAATATTGAAAGAACCAGAAGTGTTATTTCCTTGCTTTGATTTTTGAGAATGCTTATCAACATATTGTTTTTTACCTAAATAAAGTTCTAGAAAATCTACAGGTGTTCTGATAATTTTTTTCTTTATATTTTCAAAATGTATTTTGAGTAAACTAAATTTATTGAAGTGGTGGGATACTAGTGGTCATTTTTACAAACTACTTTTGAGTGGAAATTTTTCTTTAGTATCCACTTTAGTTTTGATGTTTTGATAAAGCTAAGGGATATTTAAATAGATGTGGAATGTGGAAAATTGTTAATGTTACTAGGATTGCCTCCTTTGAAAAGAGTAATACAATTACTGTTGATTTGTATAACTTTTATAAAGCCTTAAAGGAGCTGGGTGCAGAGGAGGGGGAGCCCTGGATGAAGGTACTTTGAACATCTCTTAGGTTTGTGATCTTTGGGATGTTACTCTTTCAGACTTACTTTCCTCATCTTATAGTGGTTGTTTAACAAGATGTGGGCGAAAAAGCCCTTTTTAATTGCTAAAACTTAAAATTTATACAATTTTATACAGTTTTAATTTTCTTTGATTCTGAATCTGTATATCTTCGTAATCCCAGTGCTGTGAAAAGACAGAATGCACTTTGGGGAAAGATACATTCCTCTTTTCCTTTTTATTTTCTTTGCTGCTTTGTCCTGTATCCTTATTTCATTATTGAGTGGGCATATTAGTTTTCTTTTGATGCATAAGAAATTGCTGCAGGGCCGGCCCAGTGGCGCACTGGAGAGTGCGCCGTGTGGGAGCACGGCGGCGCTCCCGCCAAGGGTTCGGATCCCATGTGGAGACCGGTTCCCGCTCACTGGCTGAGCGCGGTGCGGACGCGACACCGAGGGTTGCGATCTTGTTACCGGTCAGTAAAAAAGACAAAAAGGAAAAAAAAAAAAAAGAAATTGCTGCAAATTTAGCAGCTTAACAGCCATTTATTTATTTCAGTTTTTATAGATCAGAAGTTTGGGTATGGTATACCTGGGCTCTCTGTTGAAGTCCAACAGGCTGAAATCAAGGTGTCAGCTGTGGCTGCAGATCTCATCTGCAGCTCAGGGTCCTATTCCAAGGTCACTACTTGTTGGCAGAATTCATTTCCTGTGGCTTTATGACTGAAGTTCCCATCTTCTTGCTAGCTGTTGGCCAGGGACTACTCTCAGATCCTTGCCATGTGGCCACTTAGGCACTTCACAACATGGCTTTTTGCTTTTATCCAGACAAGCAGGAAACAGTCTCTCTGACTTCCTCTCTTTCTAACCTCTAGACTCCCCTTTAACACCCCTCTTAAATGCTCACCTGAGTAGATCAGGCCCACCTAGATAATCTCCTTTTTGGTCAGCTCAGTTGATTTGGGACCTTAATTACATTTGCAAAAATCTCTTTTGCCATATAACATAATCATAGGAGTGATATCATTATATTTACAGGTCTCTCCCACATTCAAGGGGAAGGGATTAACACAAGCGACCAGAACACTGGAGGTTCTTAAGAATTTTGCCTGCCATGGGGGAAGAAGTATCTTCACAATTGCTTCTTTAGAGTCTGGACATACAAGGAGAAGACATAGGCAGAACAATAGCCCCACTTGATCAGTGTACTTTTACTTATTTTGTCTTTCCTCACACTTTTCCGTTCCCATATTTCCTGGTAACTCAGTTTAAGTGCCTCACTCTATGAAAGCATTTTATCAAATTGGGAGGAAATTAAAAACTAAAATTTGAAAAATTGAAGTAAAAATAAAGGCAGTGGGAGAAAGAAGATTATGTAATTCTTATTCCTGATGTCTATTGTTTTGCTCATTTTAGAGGTGAGATTAAATCTCACAGAAGTTAAGGACTTTAAATACCTTAGATCACACTCCTATTAAGTGACAGGTGGATTCACATGCTCATTGCATCACACGGTTGCTGTGGTGTGATCAGTCCAGCAGCTTGTGAGGAGGGAATTCTTATGAAGAGAATGGTTACTTGAAAGTGTCAGAAGAGGGATATTATTGGTGGAACA
Source organism: Galeopterus variegatus (assembly GCF_000696425.1). NCBI lineage: Eukaryota > Metazoa > Chordata > Mammalia > Dermoptera > Cynocephalidae > Galeopterus > Galeopterus variegatus. The sequence continues at coordinate 389,128 of NW_007727064.1, forward strand.
AAGAAGGTAGCAGAAGTTTGGTCATGGTATGTGGTTTAGCAGTCCAAGAAGCAAAGTATTTTCTTTTTCTTTTTTTTT
>NW_007727064.1:390827-393319 GCF_000696425.1 Galeopterus variegatus
GTTTGTGTGAAATATTGGTATTAATTCTTCCTTGAATGTTTGTTAGAATTTACTGGTGATACTATCTGGACCTGGAATTTCTTTTGTGGTAAGGTTTTTCATAACAAATTCAAAATCATTTCTGTAGTAGACGTAGGGCTATTCAGATTTTCTGTTTCATCTTGTGTCAGTTTTGGTAGATTGTATATTTAAAGAAATATGTTCATGTTGTCTAATTTGTTGGCATAAGTTGTTTATAAGATTCCCTTGTAAATGTCTGTAGGATCTGTAGTGATATCTCTTCTTTAATTCCTGATGTTGGTAATGTGTTTTCTATTTTATCTTGATCAGTCTAACTAGTGATTTAGCACTTTGTTAACTTTTCAAATAATCAGCTTTGCTAATTTTTTCTATTTGTCCTTTCTATCTCACTGGCTTTTGCTCTTTTTAATTTTCTTACTTCCACTTATTTTACTCTTCTTTTTCTAGCTTCTTTTTTTTTTTTTCCTTTTTGTCTTTTTTCGTGACCGGCAACGGATCACAACCCTCANCGGCCATCCCTATATGGGATCCAAACCTGTGGCCTTGGTGTTATCAGCACCGCACTCTACCAAGTGAGCCACAGGCCGGCCCAGAAGCAAAGTATTTTCAAGAGGCAATTAGGACATTTTTAGCTAAGGGTGTCAAGCTTTAAGGAATATAACCAGGAGTTAAAATTGTTAGGGAGATACAACTGAATTTAATAATACAGAGATGATGTTGTAGGGATTTGGTAAATCTTTGTTGACTGAATAAAAATATGAATCTTTAGAATTTAGATGATTCTTGCTATTGTGGTACTCTGTAGGGAAAAGTAGTAGAGGGCAGAGACTTAAAAAGATGCTCTTGCATAAGCCACAGAATGAGTTGATTCTTGACGTAGGAATTAGGGGTGTGTNTTGCTGTAATAAATAACTATCACAGAGGCTTTTAACTTGCTGGAAGCTAACAGTTACAAAAATATTTTACATTGTAACCAAGGACAAACACATAAACAATGGAAATAAAAGTTTCATGAAATAATATTTAATAGCCTTTATGCAGTGCACTGTGATATTTTCTTATCTTTTTAAAAAATGCTAGTTGCAGCTCAACTAAGTGATATCATGACTCACAGCAACCACAGTTGGAAAAGCAATGAATTATAATCTCATGCGTAATCAGGAAAGTGCAAAGTTGGAAGAAACCATTTCACTTCCATCAGACTGACAAACATTAAAAAGTCTGATAACACTTAAGTGTTGATAAGAATGTGGAGAAATTACACTGCCACTTTTGGCAGGAGTGTAAATTGGTATGATCAATTTTTTTTTTATTTAGTAAATTTAAGGTACACATACATTTCTTTTCTTTTTTTGGACAGCTGGCAGGTAGAGGAGAGACACGTACTTTAATCCTAGCAGTTATACTCCAGTCTTTATGTTCCTGATGATAAGAATTTTTGTATTTGTGTGTCAGGATATGTGAACAAAATGTTCATAAAAACCTTATCTGCAGTAGGTAAAATTTAGAAATAAACTGTGTCCTTCTGTGGCATAATGGATAAATAAATGATGCCTTTCAATCCTGGGATAATCCAGTTTGGTCACAGCGTATTATCCTTTTTATTTACTAATATTTTGTTAGGGATTTTGGCATATTTCTTCATTANGGAGCGCCGCCGCGCTCCCAAGCGGCGCACTGTAGCAGTGCGCCACCGGGCCGGCCCTTTTCTAGCTTCTTAAAGTGAAGTCTTAGATTGTAGATTCTGGACATGTCTTGTTTTCTGATAAGAGCATTTAAAGCTATAGATTTTCCTCTAAGCACTGCTGCATCCCACAGATTTTGATATGTTGTATTTTAGTCATCATTCAGTTTGAAATAGCTTTTAGTTTGCTTTGTGACTTCTTTTACCCATAATTACTCAAAAGTATGTTGTTTAATTTTCAGTATTTGGGATTATTCTAGGTATCTTATTGTTGTTAATTTCTTACTTAATTTCATTTTGAGGTCAGAGAATACACTCTATGCTTCTAATCTTTTTAAATGTACTGAGCCTTGTTTTATCATCCAGCATATGGTTTATCTTGGTTAAGTATCTTTCATGCTTGAAAAGAATGTATATTCTGCAGTTGTTGGGTGTAGTGTTCAGTAAATTATCAGTTAGATTAAGGTGTTTTGATCGCATTTTTCAAATCATCTATGTCTTTGCTGGTTTTTTTCGGAGGGGGTCTTGTTCTATGCTTTATTGAGAAGAATGTTAAAATATCTAACTATGACTGGAATTGTCTATTTTGCCTTTAATTCTGTCAATTTTTGCCTCATGTATGTTGAAGCTCTGCTATTAAACACATACAATTTATGATTGTTATGTCATTTTGATGAATTGGTCTTTTTATCATTATGAGATGTCCCTCTATCTCTGGTAATAATCTTTGTCTTTTTTTTTTTTTTCCATGTCCGGCAACGGATCGCAACCCTCAGTGTCGCCCCCG
>NW_007727064.1:393816-396039 GCF_000696425.1 Galeopterus variegatus
TTTTATCATTATGAGATGTCCCTCTATCTCTGGTAATAATCTTTGTCTTTTTTTTTTTTTTTCCGTGTCCGGCAACGGATCGCAACCCTCGGTGTCGCCCCCGTACCAGACTGGGACCGGCAACGGGACCGCAACCCTCGGTGTTGCCCCCGCGCCTTGCTCAGCCAGTGAGCGGGAACCGGTCTGCATGTGGGATCCGAACCCTCGGGCGGGAGCGCCGCCGCGCTTCCCAAGCGGCGTGCTATCCAGTGCGCCACCGGGCCGGCCCAATAATCTTTGTCTTGAAGTCTGCTTTATTTGGTATTAATATAGCCACTTGAGCCTTCTTGAGTTTACCATTTCGATGGTGTATTGTTGTCCATCCATTTACTTAAAACTCCCTTTTACATTATATTTAAAATGCACCTTTGGATGGTAGCATAAATAATTGAGTCTTGCTTTTTATTTTATTTTATTTTATTTATTTATTTGTCTTTTTTCGTGTCCGGCAATGGATCGCAACCCTCAGTGTCGCACCCGTACCGGACCGGGACCGGCAACGGGATTGCAACCCTCGGTGTTGTGCCCGCACCTCGCTCAGCCAGTGAGCGGGAACCGGTCTGTATGTGGGATCCGAACCCTCAGCGGGAGCGCCACCGTGCTTCCCAAGCGGCGCACTGTAGCAGTGCGCCACCGGGGCGGCCCGAGTCTTGCTTTTTAAAATACATTCTGACAATATGGAAGTGGAATTTCAATTTTAATAAATGTCGATTTTGTGCTTATGCCTGTCAAGAACTGTGAAAGGTTTGAGATTTCACCCTGCTTGCAGACAAACAAGTTAACCTGCCATGGTTTAATGGGTTCTGGTAGAAGCCATTGCATGAATGAAGAACAATTCATTACAGCAACAGGCAGAAAACCAGCATTTGCATCAAATCTCTGAGTCCCAGTTTGCACAGGACAGGGGGAAGAGGTCCAGGTGATACCTGTACAGGCAGTGGGTTGCGTTACAAGAGAGGAATCCCTAGCTTAGGGAAACTCAGATCTTTTGTAATGGGTAGTAAGTATACCTTTTGCTCTGAGAGGGACACAGTCTCTCTTCCAAGACTGTTCACTGTATAAACATCGAAAAAATTAGAACAAAGGCCGACAGTGCCTCTGTTCTCAAGACATACAGATAATTGAGAGACCCATGGAGAATTGTTTCCCCAAACTGCCAAATGAATTTTCTCAATTTCCCGTATGTTATATGCTTTATCATTTTTTCTTCTGTTTCCCACATGGCCCCAACCTAGCCATCCGTCTTTATCTATGTGCTGTACTTCTGTATGGATTTCATGCTCTCACCAAATTGGATTACATACTTGTATCCTTTCTTTACCCACGTCTTTGTTCTGGTGTGTATGTGTGTGTAAGAAAACGTTTATTGAGCACTTACTATATACTAATAAACATTTTACAGTAGTCCTGTGAGGTCATTATTGTTATGCTGCTATTATCCCTGTTTTACTGGTAAGGAACTGAGGCTTAGATTAAAAGTTCCCAATTTTATAATTGGGAAGGACACGTTGTAGAGAAGCTTTTGTAGTATTCTCTTTCGTGAACTTAGTAGTAATTACATGGGGTGTTTGCTTTAAAATTCTTTAAGCAGTTATTTAGACTTTAACATATTGTACTATAAAATTGATATAGCTCACACCAGGAAAAATAGAAAAAGCAAACAGTGAGCTGTAGGATCTATCTGTGTAAACTATTTCCTGCTAGATTCAGCTAGCATTTCTCACCCTCTGTATATATTACCTATAGCATTTATTGTGGGCATCATAAGGTTTAGTAAGTGGTGCTTTATAATGTTTTAGTCTAATTGTCCCAAGGCCACACAGCTAATAAGTGATAGAGCCAGGATTTAAACCCAGGCTTATTTTCAGAACCTAGACTCTTATCTCTTAAAAGGTCATTTTTCTCTAAGCCTAACGTCTGCATGTTGAAATCCTTCTCATTTTTTTTTTTTTTTTTAAAGATGACCGGTAAGGGGATCTTAACCCTTGACTTGGTGTTGTCAGCACCACGCCCAGCCAGTGAGCGAACCGGCCATCCCTATATGGGATCCGAACCTGGGGCCTTGGTGTTATCAGCACCGCACTCTCCCGAGTGAGCCACCGGGCCGGCCCTGAAATCCTTCTCATTTTGAAGTTTATTTTATGGAGGTTTGGTTTTTTTCCCTATTCCACCACATCATAGTTT
>NW_007727064.1:396724-399839 GCF_000696425.1 Galeopterus variegatus
TTTTTTTTTCTTTTCTTTTGAACAATTTACTTATTTTTCAATAAATGTGCAACATGGTGTTTTGAATACAAGGGTACTTCAAAACAGTTTGTGGAAAAATAGAATTAAAAGATAATGTGAGGCCTGGCAGGTTAGCTAAGTTGGTTAGAGTGCAGTGTTATAACTATAACACCAAGGTCAAGGGTTCAGATTCCCTTACTGACCAGCGCCCCCCCCCCACCAAAACAAAAAGACAATGTGAATTTTTCCAGAACTTTTGAAGTACCCTTATATGTATACATTATGAAGTGGCTAAATCGAGCTAATTAACATATGCATTACTCATGTGCTTATTTTTTTGTGGTAAGAATACTTAAAATCTACTCTTAGCATACAATACATTTTTAATTATAGTCACCATGTTATATGATAGATCTGTTAAACTTATTCCTCTGGTCTCACTGAAATTTGTATCCTTTGACCAGTATCTCCCCAAACCCCAGTAATCACCATTCTACTCCCTGGGTGGGGGAGGGTAGGTAGCTGGCTGGTATGGGGATCTGAGCCCTTGACTTTGGTGTTAAAACACTGTGCTCTAACCTTCTGAGCAAACTGTTTGTCCAGCCCTATTCTCTGCTTTTATGGGTTCAACTTTTTTAGATTCCACATTATGAGTGAGATCATGTGGTATTTTTTTATTTGTCTTTCTGTGCCTGGCTTATTTCACTTAATATAAGTGAAATACGTTCTCCAGGTTCAGCCCATTGTTGCAATGGCAGGATTTCTTTCAACAAACATTTTTTATGAGTGCCTACGCCATGTTTGGTAGTGGGTATACATAGTTCTTAAAAAATCTTCTGTTTTATTGAGAGATATTAGAAACAAAACAAATAAAAACCCTAAGAAACAAAACCAACAGATAATACATGAAATGTTGTGGGTGGGGGAAGGTAGATTTAGGATACTCTGGAAGCAAATGAAGTACAGGTAAGAGGACCTGCCCTTCTCCCTGTCAGCCCCACCCGCCCCCCAAAAAACAATAGATTATTTTTGTGTTAGGAAATGATAAACATGAGTCAAGTTTTTCTGCAGAGTCCCTTTATTTTTTAATATAATCAGAATTATATTAATAATTAAATATTACCTGTGCTGTTTTTGGCTCTGGCAAGATTTCTCTTTATAATTGTTAAACTGGTTTAAAGGTCCAGGTGGTAGTTTGAGACACCACTCTCTGTAACCTTAATCTTAGGCAGAAAAAAAGTGTTTTATACATAGTCAAGCATGAATGTGACCTGGTTCTCTCCTTTGAGGTACCTGCATCCCTCTTTTATCTATCCTAAAGCCCAGTTGACCCTGATTATAACGGGTTACAATTTTTCCTGTCTCATATGGGGCACTGAGAGCCTTCCTTTATTCCTTAGCAGAGGTAGTACAAACTAGCAAGCGTGCAGAAATTCTTGTGACATAATGGATGATATAAAAGGTAAAGAACATCTGAGGCTGGGTTCTTTTTTATTGCTATGGCCTAAATTAACTTTTGGAAAGAAAATGCCTTACTGTGTACCATGCACTGCTAGCTATAGGTAAAAAGCTCATATGGCTAAGAAGCCATTGTCCATTTTCCAAGAGAGTTCCTGGCACTGGAATTGCACTATCTGTGTAGAATTCTAACTCTACCCCTTTATAACTATGTAAACTTGGGCAAATTCTTTAACCTCTCTAAACCTCAGTTTTCTCAACTGTAAAGTGGGAGTAATAAAAGTATTCCTCTCTCATGGGCTGCTGTAGAGGTTAAAAAGTTAGCTTTTAACCATCAGACTATATTGCATTGTTCATAGTAGACCCAAAGAATATTAATCTTAAAAGGTGAGTAAAATTAGGGCCGACCCCGGGGCTCACTCGGGAGAGTGCAGTGCTGGGAGCGCAGCAGCGCTGCCACCGCGGGTTGGGATCCTATATAGGGATGGCCGGTGCGCTCACTGGCCGAGCGCGGTGCAGGTGACACCACGCCAAGGGCGATCCCCTTACCGGTCACAAAAAAGAAGAAAAAAAAAAAAGAAAAGAAAAGATAGGTAAAATTATAATCTAGATAAATAGTGAAGTTACTTTCCAGAGCAAAGGATTTTAATTAGTTGGTTCTCATCAACATGTAGAGCTAACAGTAGATTAAAACTTTACTAATGAGAATGGTCAGAGGATGAGATACTCTGGTTAATTGAGAGATAAAGAGTATAACCAGTGTTGTTTGTCTGCTTATTAAATATATTTCAAAAGTTAGGTTCTTTCTTTCTTTAGAAAAGTACTGAGTCCTGGAAAGACATTGTAATGCTTCCTTGGTAATTGATAAATTTTGATGGCTTTATCAGGATTACTTATAAATATTAGCTATGAATGTATAATTCTGCACACAAAGGGAGTAGGAATGAATCTTTAGCCAGAGCAAAACATATCCCAGAAATTACCTCTTGGAATAAGTTCTTAGACAAGATACTAGATGACTGCTTTTTCTTCATATAAAAATGGGATACAGAGAACAAAATTGTGGTTAAGAGTTTTTAAAAAAGTAATGGATATTTAAGATTTTAGCATTAATATAAAGGCAGCATGGCATAGAAGAGAGGAAACTGGTGTAGGACCAGAGATCTGAATTTTAATTACAGCTTACCACTAAACTAGCTGTGTGTCTTTGAGTAATTCTCTGAGCCTCAGTTTCTTCATCTCCACACCTTTCAGCTGCTCGTTAGAATAATTCATGCTTTCCCCTAACTGATAAGTGTACAGACCAAATATAATGTTGATATTTAGATAGCATTTACAGGTTTTGATGCCAAGTGTGGGTATGTGCTTGCTTCTTTTTTTGACGAAAAAGATTAGCAAATGTTTTCATGTAATTTTACTCATTGTGAGTTATTCATCAGCCATTTATTGAACATTAGAGACATTGAAGTACAGAAGTACAGAAGAAACACATCCAGACTCAGAACTTACTACCTTCTCCAGAAATCCTTTACTGATAGCCTTATTTCCCCTCCCTCCCATTCAGGGTCAGTCTAAGTGTTCTCTCTTCCTTTGTGGTTTTTTTTTTTTTTTTCCTTTTTGTCTTTTTTCGTGACTGGTAATGGGATCGCAACCCTCG
>NW_007727064.1:400555-401896 GCF_000696425.1 Galeopterus variegatus
AACCCTCGGCGGGAGCCATGCTCCCAAGCTCCGCACTCTACCGAGTGCGCCACTGGGCCGGCCCCCTTTGTGTTTTAATGGTGAACTGTGCTAGGACTGCCATGAATGGTTGTGGAGTGGGTGCCCTGCGTAAAGGTGCATGGCCAAGGAAGCTAGAGGAGGCTGAAGTCCAGATTTTATTCTGTTTGACAAACGCTATCTATTTGCTTTTTCTATTTTTTTCTTATTTACCTGCCAAAAGGAGGCCACCATTTCTAATTTCCTACAAAGGAACCTGTGTTTGACAGCCCTTTGCGTTAGTGTACCATTAAGAACATTCTGCAGTGCTTTTTTTGGTAGTCAAGTTTTATAGTAGGTAGTGAATGCCTTGAGGTGTTTTGTTTAAGCAAGCAAATGCTTCCTGAAGGAGGTGAATTCTTTTTTTTTTTTTTTTAAGATGACCGGTAAGGGGATCTTAACCCTTGACTTGGTGTTGTCAGCACTACGCTCACCCAGTGAGCTAACTGGCCATCCGTATATGGGATCTGAACCCATGGCCTTAGTATTATCAGCACTGCACTCTCCCAAGTGAGTCACAGTCCTGCCTAGAGGTGAATTCTTATGTGAGTTTTGAAAGAGAAGTGAAAGTTATTCAGGCTAGAGTGGGATGATGGAGATGGGAATGACATTCCAGGTGAAGGCATAGTATATGCAAAGGGACAGAGCTGTGATCTAGTGTAGCCTAGTGGTTCTCAAATTGTGGTCCCTGCGCCAGTGGTGTCAGCATTACCTGGAAACTTGTTAGACGTGCAGATTCTTGGCTCCCACCCTAGGCCCACTGACTCAGAAATTCTGGGTGGAGAGACCAGCAATCTGTGTTTTAACAGGTCCTTCAGGTGTTTCTGATGCAGGTTGAAGTTTGAGAACCATTAATATAGCCCACTTCTTCAGAAGGTATTACTTGAGTGTGTTTGGAGCATGAGGTGTCTATGGAGAAGTGATTAAAATATAGAGCTGTAAGCAGTGACCAGAGTGCCAAGTGTGCCAAACTAGAGTTTGAACTTTGTCATTTGGCCAGGTGCTGCACATTAGAATCACCTGGGAGCTTTAAAACTGTTGCAGTGTTTGGGATTCACCCCAGACCAACTGAACTCAAATCTGTTTCTGATGCACAGTGAGTGTTCTGACCTACATAATTGAAAGGACTTGGTTACTGATTACACATTTATTAGAATGTGTCTAATACTGTGTGAAGTAGCTTACATGCATGATAATATTAAATAATATAGCCATTTTATGTAGGTATTATTTCCATTTTGCAGGTGAGGTTGGGGGGTTAAATACCTTTTCCCAGTTTTACAT
>NW_007727064.1:402663-403223 GCF_000696425.1 Galeopterus variegatus
TAACTGAAATTTAGCATTTCCTTCAGTTTTGAATGTAGGCAACAAACGACAGTTGTATTAGCAATATTTATTATTTTGTTATGAACAAAAATCAGAAATATTTTTATATTATATTACAGATCTTATAGATGTCTTCAAATGTAATTTCTGCTGATCAGTATGTCAAAATTAGGCTAGTTGTTAGACCCCCATCTAGATCTTATTTACAGTGTTAAAGAATCACATTAAATTATAATATCATAAGTTTTCTTTTTTAATATGTTGACAATTGTATTTGAATATAATTAATTTCTCTTGTAAGCACGGTACCATGTACTGAGAGATAGCTTGATATAGGGTAGACAGAAATTTTTTTAAAAAATGTTTGTTTGGTTATCCCTCAGTAGATGATCCTCATAGAAGAAACAGTCTCTCTTGCCTTGCCAGTCCTTCATTTGGTTTGTTAAATAGAACTGAAGCATAAAGTTCTGTGTTATATGTCAAAGTTATTAGATTAAAAAATACTTTGGGTTTAGAGTGGTTTTTTTTTTTTTAAGTACTTCCTGAAAATTTCGGGAAGA
>NW_007727064.1:403723-405291 GCF_000696425.1 Galeopterus variegatus
GAAGATGATATGCATGATCTTATCAGGTATTATAACTATCCTGTAGACTGATACAGTGCTGTCCAATAGAATTTTCTGCAGTGATGGAAATGTTTTGTATATACGCTATCTAGTATGGTAGTTATTATTTACAATGATGCAAAGAAACAAAGTAATATAAGAAACAGCAATATAACATTATATAATAATAGCTAACAGTACTTTTTATATACTCGGTACTGTTCTAAGCATTTTACATATAGGTGGGTACTGTTGTTAAATCTTAATTTACAGATGAGGAAACTGAGGAACAGACAAGTGACTTTCTAGAGGTCATATAGCTAGTAATTAGCAGATCTGGGATTCAGACCCTGGTAGCCTGGCTTCCTTTAGGCTCCCTTTACCATTTTACTCATACGCATAACTGCATATACAGAATGCTTTCAGAAAGAGAATATGAAAAGGAATTTAAGATAAATAATTTTGTTCCAATTATTAAATAAAAATTATACAGTACTTTACCCTTTGTTGTTATCGGATTCTAATCATTTACTGTTTTATTTCTATCAGTTTACTATTTTATTTCCCATAAGAAAACTCGTATTAGATGTAGTAAGTATTTTAAATAACTAACACTAAACTATATTGTTAAACAGTAATTCAGATTTTTTCCTCCCAGTGTTAATTTAAAATTTGGTTCTGAAATCGAATAATAATATGATTATTTTGCTTACTGAAATAAATTGAAATGTAATTATGAGATCATTTTGTAATGAGTTGGCTTTGGTTAATGCATATTTGGCTTTCCATGGTCAAAATATTTGAATAACTAACCTATGCTACACCTAGTATGGTATGTATGTACCTGGAGGCCCAGAAGGGGAAAAGTTTCTCTTAGATTCAGAGTTTCATTCTTAACCCTATTCAGGCCAAGCTGGTGGTAGAATGGGATTAAAAGGGGCAAGAGAACTGTCATTTCTCAAGTATCTGTTAGGTACTTTAAATATATAGCCATCATTTATTGAATACAAGCTGTTTATTAAAGCTCTTCAGGTGCTTTAGATTCATTACATATATCATTTAATCCACAGACAACCCTTTGGAGAATATGATGATGGCAAAGATATTTTACAGATGAGTACTTTGTTAGGCTCTTCTCTCCCCTCTCTTTCCTTCCCCTTCACTTCAAGGGGAAATGATCATAAATATAGGTGGGAAATGAGATGGGAGTGATGCTGAGATTGTCGCTGATGCCAACTCACCTATTAATTAAGGTTCTCCAAGTTATAAGTTTGTTCATTGCAGTTATATGCTGGAAAGTAATGCAAACAAGGTGTTTGTCCTCTTATGAGAGACAGTCAAGAATCATGTAAACAAATAAAATAGTCATATGCTGTGATAAATGCTGTGAAGGGAGTAAATGAGGTATTGTGATGAGTAATGGGGTATACATTAAATAGGGAGGATTGAGACAGGCATCTCAGAGGGTAAGAAATTTAAGCTGAGAAATGCATAGGACCTAGGTAACAATGGTCCAGGCACATGAAAGAGGAAAGACGAAATCTCTATGGCAGAAATGGCTGTTATTC
>NW_007727064.1:406112-407719 GCF_000696425.1 Galeopterus variegatus
AAAAATATTGTTCTAGCTCAGTGGTTTTCAACTGGGGGTGATTTTGCTTCCCAGTGAACATTTGGCAATGTCTGCAGACATTTTAGGTTGTCACAACTGGTATGTGCTGCTGGCATCAGTGTGTAGAGACCAGGGGTGCTGGTAAACATTCTACATTGCACAGAAACAACTCCCTACAACAAACTATTGACCCAAAATGTCAATAGTGCTGAAGTTGAAAACCCCTGCTCTAGCTGCTCTGGACTGGGAGAGGGGGGCAGATGGAAGAGGGGAGGGTTAGGTTGTTACAGCATCCAGGTGACAGATACAGTGTCTTGGATCATCGCTGTGAAAGAGGTAACAGAAGTGTTCTTATTCTCTGTGTGTTTTGGAGATAGATAACAGAAGTGAGGAAAGAGATAAATCAAGGTTGATCTCCAGGTTTCTGACTAATAATTGAGTAAATGGTGGTGCCACCCTAAAATGGGAAAGACTGGGGGGGAAGACCAAGAATGAAGGGTTCTAATTTTTAAAATCTTATTTCACTGAATATGAGTTTCAGTTAACAGAAGACACTATTTTAGGTATAAGAAGAAGGGAACATATGTCTTGTAGTAGTCCTGTGCAGTTTATTTGGCTTGTGACAGGCTATCCTTTTGCATGTATCTCAGTAACAAAATATAGTGCAGCTTCATCTACTTGTTACTGTTCTCATATCCCATAAGTCAGTTTATTGTTGCTTTGCCAGAAAACATGGAATTGGGATTATTACTAGCAATAACGAATATTTGACTTAATAATGTCAATTTTTATATCTTTTGGCATACACAGTAACTCCTCAATGCCAAATTATAAAGTAATATTTTAAAAGAACTTTTTTTTTTTTTTGTCCTTTTTGAGACCGGCTGCACCGCGCTCAGCCAGTACTCAGCCAGTAAGCTCTGTGAACGCACCAGTCATCCCTATATAGGACCCGAACCCGTGGCGGGAGCGCTGCTGCGCCCCCAGCGCCGCACTCTCCCGAGTGCGCCACAGGCTTGGCCCTCAAAAGAACATTTTAAAGGTAGTTAAGCTCAACATGCATGGAACCAGCAATGCAAATAATTCAGTTGATGACAGTTGGTCAAGCTAAACAGAGCTTAGAAGTAGGAAATAATTCTTTTGTGTACAGCTTCACTTTAAACTTATGTATGTTTACAGTTTTTTTTTTCTAATTCTTGCCTAGTAAAGGCTGGTATATTGTGACTGATTTGTTTACATTAATACTTTTGGTACAAGTTCACTAAAAAATTTGGACGCTTTCTTAATTGATTAAAAATATAGGAAAGCACATTATAGGATTTACATAGAAATGTGGAGGAACATCTAGATTTGCAATTATAATACTTTCAGCATTTGACTGTTTCCATTTGGAACCTTTCTAGTTCCCTTGAAAAGGGAAATTTGATTTGTTAGGCAGGAGCATTCCATTTTTTAAAGTAAGAAGAAACAGTACTCTGGTATAGAAGACCTATTCAAGACTTTTTAGATATGTTGTTGAGCTTTGATGAACATATATATTGATATATTTTTTTGAACATATATATTGATAGTCGCTTTTCAACCTTATAGAGCCCTCTAGTCTTTTG
>NW_007727064.1:408906-409593 GCF_000696425.1 Galeopterus variegatus
TTATACATCCTATATTTCCCTCCTTTATCCAAATTCTGAGCATTTTTCTCTGTTGTGGTCTATCTTGCTCTCTTGTCTATAAGCTTATTATCTGAGGATCCAATTAAGATTGACCAGCATGAATATCTAGTGGCTTCCGTCTGCAAGGTTGTTATTTTCTCCAGTTGTGCTCAGCAGCTCAGAGCCAGGTGCACAGAAGTCAGAAAGATGTGCTTACCTGTGGTTGGGTTTTGGTTAGACAGGTGCAATAAAGAGACTAAAGTGCAAAGCAGTTAAACATTTTTGTAGAGGTAAGTAAAGTTCTAGGCTACATAAAAAAATAAAGGCAGGAAAATATGATAAAAAGGTGTCTTTTTTATTAGAGTACTTTCTCTGATCATAAGACTGCAGAAAATAATCATTGGTTTTCCTGGCAGACACTTAAACTTTCTTGGTTTTATCGGGTTGACCTTTTAAACACATACAGTGTCTAAAGATGGAACTACTGGATTTGGAGACCAATGACTTGGATTTTAATCCAGTTTAGTGACAAATGGTGCCCGTGTGAGGAATTCTGGCTCCACGGATTGGAGACTGACCTGCCAACCCTTGGAAAGGAAAAGGACGTCCGACATTTATATTTGACTCATCCCGGTAAGGGAGTACTCATCCCAGTAAGGGAATACTCATCCAGATAAGGGAATCACA
>NW_007727064.1:410182-413837 GCF_000696425.1 Galeopterus variegatus
CATCCCGGTAAGGGAGTACTCATCCCAGTAAGGGAATACTCATCCAGATAAGGGAATCACAGGCTGTTCTTGATTAGTGGTCCATACCTGCGGCAGGTCATAACTTCAGTCTTTTCTCTTTCTTTTACTTTTAAAATATGGATAATTCTTTAACAAAAGGGGAGACTGAACATACATTACAACTCCAATGTTTCCTAAAGCAACAGGCTGTAAAGTAACTGAACGGCAGCTTGTAAAACTGTTAGTGGTTATTAGACAACTATAATAACCAGGAAGGGAGCCTTGACATAAAAATTGGGGAACAAATTGATCACTGGTTAATTTATACAATGGGTCTTGCCAAGGCATCCCATCTAACAACTTGGAATCTATGTCAGGTCACTTTGAGACCTATTCTAGACCTTAACAAAAAACAAAGACATGTTTGTGTCATCGAAAAAGGATAAAACTTATTAATCTTTGCCAATGACTGAAAAAACTTTAAATTGGACAATCTAAAGTAAAATAAGTTAATATTTCTTTGCAGTGTTGGGTTTTTTTGAGCATGTTTTCTTTTATCTGCACAATGCTTCTCTCTTTAAAGCACTGGTTCTTTTCTTAACTGCATGTGCTTCTCTTCTTCGCCAAAGACTAAGGTTTTATGAAAAAAAGCAGCCATGGTGCCAACCAGACCGATTTTTGTGTCTGCTTCTTTTCTTCTGGAAACCTCAACAGTCAAATGGCTTTCATTAGTTTAGCCCTTAAGTTCAGTAACCCATGTGAGAAACAAAAACTAGACTAAAATCTACCTGTTTAACTAGATGATCTCAAATTTTCTGGCATCCAGCTGATTATCTTGAGCAGACTTCTAAATTTTCTTCTCGTCTCATCTGTGTATTTCTTCACAAAATCCTATGGTAGAATTCTATGCCATTTTTTTTTAAAAGAAGAAAACTTTCTCTGCATCTCCTTGAAAAAGCTTGCATACTTTGCCTTACAATGTAAATTTGTTACCTTGATTTCTCTAAAACAGGGTGAGGCCTCACAGATAAGCTTTAACATTCTTTAGAAACATAATCTAAACCTGACTGTCCTTTTATTAGTGAGTTTTCTATTTTTTCTGTCTCCTTATTATATTTTAAACAAAAGCTATAAAATCCTTATTGTTTCTGTTTATGTCTACATATATATGTATGTAAATGTATGTTATGTCTATATGTTCATGTCTACATGTGTTTGTATTGTCTGCGTGATACCAAATTGGCTTATAATTAATGCGTACTCATTAAATAAATAAGTATACTTTTCAAGTTCACGTGACTTTAATTTTCTAAAGTTTTGATAAAATAAATATATCTTCAAATTTTAATTTAAACCTTTTACCTAAATTTGTCTCTAGGTCAATACACTTCTTCCTTATCTCAGCTCTGTCTCCTGGCCATGCTTGGAGAAACAATATCTTTAGACATTATCTTTGTGAATGCTGCCCTCTGTCTTAAGCTCCACATGGCCCTAAATACCATGTGGATACTTGGAACCCAAAATGGCTAGTGAAAGGAGACCTATGTCCAATATCTCAAAGGCCGTAGTTAACATTAACTGGTAGGGTATAGATTTAATACACCAAGTTTTTGGCTGGGAAACCATAAATATTTATTTGGTAAAAATAGCTGAGGCTCAAACTGGGCTTTGTGTAATTTGCGCTGACAAATGGACCCCCTATTTACTAACCTGAATGTATAAAAATGTTTTTATCGGCACACATCTTTGCCTGGGTTTACTAATCAAACAGGATTACATTTGTCTTTTCTAGAGGTCTTATAAGTTGTGCATGATAATTTCTTTTTGCTCTCTGCCTTTAAAATCCTTTGTCACTTTGGTTTTTGTAGTGATTTGTGATCTTATTCAACTCAGTGTTTTAAGCCTTTGTTATTTGACAGACCTCCCAAAGCCAAATTATGAAAACTGAGCCTTTTGACTTAAACTGACTTTGAGGAGTTCCAAGGGCCCTGGAGCTTCTCAGAGGATATATAAGAGATGTATCAAAACTAATTGGCTTATTTGATAAGTTAGGCTATATGGAAAAGCATTGTCAGTACTGAGATGTTATGAATATGTGTTCCCAAATCTTATAAGGGTCTTGAATATCTGTGTCTTGATATAAATGCTACCGGTCATAATCTTGGTTCAATTATAATTTTAAAACTTTAGTTTAAAGCTATGAACTCAAAGTTTGTTGGAAAACTTTACCTATCAGAGTTTTTCCATGAAATATTTGAAGACATAATATTTTAAAATTATAATTAAACCAAGATTAGTGGGTTTGTGAAATTACTCACCAAGGTCAAAACAACAAAAAATTAATGAACCGATTGAAAAGAATTATGGGTTTTTACAATTTCTTTATTTTAAAACACTGCTGATTCTCGTAATGGTTTTCCAGATTTAAGAAAACTCTCTCAAGCTATCTCTAAGTGACAAGAGTTTGGTAAAATATTTTAAACAGAAATAAAAGCATTTGTTTTCTCTCTATTTGATCCCCCCAAATTTAATAACTTTAAGTATCTCTATTATTATTATGACAATGTGGCTATTATCATAATTTCTATAAAATTTAACTCTCTCTTTATAGCAGGATTTAATTTAAAACTTTGGTTATAAAATAGCATGTCTTTTCTAAGTTCCTGACCCCTCTTCATGTTGCCCTAATTTGGCCTAACTGCAGTTTCATCTTTTCCCCTGATGTGGGACATGACAACCTGGGAATGAGCTTTCCCAGCACCAAGCGATCTATACAAAGAAAAGTAAGACCTTTTCAATCAAAAAATTGATCATCAATGCTTTTATGAGGAATGCTTCGATCATAAAGGGGGAAATAATATATTGTCTACAAAAGCAGTTCTCTATAAAGTTTCACAGCCGTAGAGCGGGTGTTTATAACTTCGATGAGACATCCTATTCTTAAACAAAAGATTTGTAATTGATCAAAAAATTTTACAAAGATTAGATGCTTTGGAAGCAGTGATGTCCTGGATGGGTGAACATCAACAAACTCTCTAGACTAAAAATCTACTATTGTATGGAACAGAACCCCATCCTGGAGTTTCAACAGCTGGCAATTACACCCCAATTCACACTACCAGAAATGATGCCAATGCAGCCACCCTGAGAGACGATAACATCATCAGTCCTCACCTGGGATAAATTATAAAGGACTTGCCATGCTAAATGATACTAACTTTGCTTTAAATGTTTTAACTGTGAAGCCTTGATCTATAGCTCTTGCCTTTTTGAAAATTAAATAAATAAAATGGGGGGAAATGTGGAGGATACTAACATTAATAAAGCAAATGTATTTCACAGGACCTGGCCTCCAAAGCCCTGTAGTTTCAGGTTTAGCATAAGTTTTTTTTTTTTTTTTTTGTCCTTTTTGAGACCAGCCGCACCGCGCTCAGCCAGTGAGCGCTGTGAGCACACCAGTCATCCCTATATAGGATCCAGACCCGCGGCGGGAGCACTGCTGCACTCCCAAGTGCCACATTCTCCTGAGTGCGCCACGGGCTTGGCCCTAGTGTAACTTTTTAAAATTACACATAGAAATGTTAAGCTTGTGGGCCGGCCTGGTGGCGCACTGCTATAGTGTGCCGCTTGGGAAGCGCAGCGGCGCTCCTGCCGA
>NW_007727064.1:413869-417092 GCF_000696425.1 Galeopterus variegatus
CACTGAGGGTTGTGATCTGTTGCCGGACACGGAAAAAGACAAAAAGGAAAAAAAAAAAAAAGAAAAGAAATGTTAAGCTTGCAAAAGACAGGAAAATTTCCCTGGGCTAAAGTCTCTGTTGTAGATAAAGAATTGTTACACAGCAAAATTGCTGGCTCAAGGACAGATGTCCTTGGTGCATTTTAAACTACTGATTGATATGTTAAGAAAGTTGCTTGATTGTTATGTAAATATGCTAAGGAAATTGCTGTAGTGAAAGAAAGTGTTTGCTAAGAACAAGCTTTTGTTGGTGGGCCAACTTAACTTTTTACTAATTGCATTATGGAATGTCACTTTGTTATTTCACTGATGTTACCAGCCTCTATTGTTAAACTATACTTAGTCATAACTCTACCTATCTTCCTTTTCTGTAACTGTCTGGCCTGGAGAATAAATACTGAGAAAGAACCCCAGTTCAGGGTTAATTTTCCAAGGAGGAATGCCTCTCTCTTGAAGGTTCCTGGAAAGTTAACCCTTTTGGGGCGTCTCACTGCTCAGAAGAAATGGGCTTTGAGTAATCCTTTGCATCTCCGTTACCCAGGGGAAGAGAGGTGACAGGTTAGTCTATTTATTAGCAGCATGTCCTTTTGTAAATTAGTTTTACCTCACTGCCTTACTTGTATTGGGAATAAGTATGTATGTCCTCATCATACCAGAGGATGTTGGCTAGTAAATGAGCTAACGTAACAGTGTTCTGTAAATTATGAAATATGAATATAAGCTGTTTTCTTTTGGGGGAGTCATTTTGTACATTTGCGGTTTTCTAAGCAGCATTCATCCAGTTTGTAAAACAAGCAAAAGGTTATAGTTTTTAGAGGCATGCAACAGGGCAGGAGAGTGTCTCTGACTGCCTGATGAGTTAGTTCTTGTGTGGCAGGAACTGATGAACTATGTACCAGACTCTGGTTTTCAGAATTGATATGCTTAGAGATAAAATTTACTATTTACATCCAGAAGTGATTTAGGTTTCAGGTGATTTGAAGTCTGAGGTATAAACCACAGTGTCAGGATATTGATAACATTGAGAAATTAACTATCAAATGAAATGGACTGCCTGTGCTCAGTCAGTGCATTCTGCATTTGTAGAAAGCTTTATGTCAGACAAAGATTATAATCTGAAGATTGACCAGTAAACCTGGAATGAACTCAAAGCAAGTAAGATTATTTTAGTTGTTAGTGTTATTGAGCTCTGATAGCCTGATAAATCTATCTGCACTGTAGCAGATCTGGGTCATGACGTTCTCTCCAGGGACAGTGTTGTAGTCAAACTGCCAAATTTAATTTGTTTGAACATTCCTCACTATTCAGTTAATTTGGTTTCAGCTTCATATAGTCATAGAGAAGGTCTGGGTCCTGCTTCCCATGCCACCTTTTTTGTGTTTTATGTATTTAACTTTCTTCATTTTACAGATGGTTTATCTTCTTGCGTTTGATTCTTCCTAATGTACTTCTCAGGGCTAACTTCAATTTTAAAAGAACCTTTTTTGTGTGTCTCACGTACTGCCTCACTGGTGGATTGGATTTATCCTCACAAAGGTGAATAAGATATATATTGTTTCTAGTGCTCCTAGTACATCCTTGCTTCTGGATATAGGAAGAATGTAGATTTTGTATTCAACTCTAGGTTTCAGTATCAGCTCTGCCATCTATTTAGCTGAGACTTCAGGGCAAGTTACTTCTTTGAGATCCATCCATTCATTCATCCATCATCCCAGAGGTACTGTGGTTCTGTTCCAACCCCTTCCTTCTGCTTTTCCATCATTGATATATTGAGGTATAATTTACATAACATAAAATTCTCATGTTTTAAGTGTACAATTTGGTGATTTTTAGTTAATTTGGAAAACTGCAACCATTACTGCAAGCTAATTTTAAGAACATTTCAACACTCCAAAAAAGAAAATCTGTGCCCATATGTAGTCATTTCCCATTTTCTCTCCTAACCCCAAACAACTACTAATCTATTTTCTTTCGATAGATTTGTCTTTTCTGGATATTTCATGTGATTAGAATCATATAATATATGGTCTTTTATGTTTGACTTCTTTCATTTGATATAATGTTTTTGAGGATGATCCATGTTATATAGCATTTTTCAAAACTTTTTTTTTTTTTTGTGAAGAGTATTCCATTTTGTTAATCCATTTATCATTTGATGGACTTGTGAGTTTCCAGTTTTGGGCTGTTGTGAATAATGCTGCTATGAACATTCATGTACTAGTCTGGGTGTAGACATATGTTTTCATTTCTCTTCAGTAGATACCTGGGAGGGAAATTGTTGGGTCACATAGTAAATTTATGTTTAACATTTTAAGAAACTGCCAAACTGTTTTCCAAGACGGTTGTACCATTTTACATTTCTGCCGTCAATGTAAGAGAGTTTGTTCAGGTTGAATCTTATCTGAATATATAGGATGTCTCTTTTAGATTTTAGTATCACACATGACATTAGCTGCTACTGCGAAACAAGAATCATAATGTCACAGGATTTTACTACTCCAGCTAGAAAAAAATATTGAAATGCCATTTATGTCATATGCAAAAATATAATGCTTAAGTATTAAAAACTTGGATTTCTACTAGGTGAATGTCACTGCTTGAAAGGTTTCACTAAAGCAAGCCAAAACACTCTGTAGAACAGTGTCAAAATTTATTACTTCATAAAAAACATTTAATTCTGAGAAGTTTCAAATATGCAGATGAAGACAAAATAGTTTAGTGAATCCTGATAAACTTTTCTTTTCTTTTTTTTTTTTTTTGTCCTTTTTGAGACCGGCCGCCCTGCGCTCAGCCAGTGAGTGCTGTGAGCACACCGGGCTGTGCTCCCAGCGCCGCACTCTCCTGAGTGCGCCACGGGCTCGGCCCCTGACATACTTTTCACTCAGCTTCAAAATTAAGTCATATTCTCTAAAGTACGTTTTCCCAGCTTCTTCTTTCTTAAGATTTCCTAGTCTATTCTTTGCATTTTTGTGTACATTTTGGAATCACCCTATTGATTTCTCTCCCAAAAGAGAGAAAACAGTATAACTCCCAACCAAACCACAAAACCTGTTGGATTACTATTGCTGTAGATCAGTTTTGGGGTGGCGGGAATTGGCATCCTTTATAGCTTTCTTGTTAAAAGTCTGTTGGTTCCTCGCCACCGGGGACCAACAACACAGGGCGGGAAGGGACCCCGGACCAG
>NW_007727064.1:418045-419232 GCF_000696425.1 Galeopterus variegatus
GGACCGGCAACGGGATTGCAACCCTTGGTGCTGCCCCCGCCCCCTTGCTCAGCCAGTGAGCGGGAACTGGTCTGTATGTGGGATCTGAACCCTCGACGGGAGCGCTGCCCCGCTCCCAAGCGGCGCACTGTAGCAGTGCGCCACCAGGCCGGCCCTAGATAATTGATTTTTTAAGTGCTGTTATAGGTACTTTAATTATTTTCTTTTTTTCTAGTAGGCTTCAGAAATTGGGATACTTTAAGTAGGAGTTATATTGCAAAATTTTTTGTGAGGAAAAAAATTACATTCTGGTTCTAAGTTATATTGTTCAAAGCATCTCCAGTATTATAAAGCCTAAAAGAATCCAAAATACTACAGAAAATAATTGCTTCTGATAATATCATTTTTCTTTCTTTCTTTTTTTTAAAGAAGACTAGATATAATGCGATTATTAGATATTAAAATAAAAATGTGACAACCTGACCACTTCACTTATCTCAGGTTGATTGCATAGATTGTGTTTTTCGGTATTTGGCATTTAGCTGCATTAATGGTTTTAATCTATTCATGAAATTAAATAAAGTGGTTTATTTACTATTTCAAAACTTTAGATTTTTTTTCTTGGTAAACTTCACTTTGCATTAAGTCGTTTATTCTGTTCCATAGTTGGAATGGGTGAGAGGCTATGATGAATCAGTGTTAAAGTGAAGTATAGTATCTACATTTCAACCTTATTGCAATGAATATGAAATACAGACTTTTGAAATTCTAGTACTGTGGAAAGGAAGCAAAATACAATATGGGCTTAATTTTGCATAGGAGTGTGTGTGAGAGAGACAGAGAAAAATGCACATTTCTGAATTATAGGACCAGAACTCTGGAATTGCAGCACTAGAATAGAGACTAAGAGAGAAAAGAATCAGAATAAAGGGAAAATGAAATATCCTGGAGAAGGGAATGAAAAAACAATATTTTAACAGCTTAGTTCCTGGAAAACCATTATAAATTTATATTTCAGTACTGTAAAAATTGATCTTCAGAATAATCATTTTTATAAACTGCTGGATCACATGGTAATTCCATGTTTAACTTTTTGAGGAACCGCCAAACTGTTCTCAACAGTGGTGCACTATTTTACATTTTCACCAGCAATGTACAAGAGTTCATATTTCACTACATCCTTGCCAACACTTATGTTTTAAATTTTT
>NW_007727064.1:420783-422709 GCF_000696425.1 Galeopterus variegatus
ACCGGCCAGTCCTATATAGGATCCGAACCCGTGGCGGGAGCGTCGCTGTGCTCCCAGCGCCACACTCTCCCAAGTGCGCCACGGGGCCGGCCCTAAGTCATTTACTTTTAAAGCACTTATCCATAAGAAAGAACTTTTGCCACTTTGCTCTCTGTATGTGGCCACCAAAGTCTCCGTTGTTATATTTGTGGTCAGCCACTGACCTGTCAGATCCTTGAGTATCTGGATCTAATAAACAAAAGGAAGAAAAAGTGTTCTTAGTCTTAAATTTCTTTGGCAGATGCTGCCCAGGAAACCACTTTAGCCCAATGGGTTTGCAACAGTGGGCAGCCCTTGTGACTCTTAGTGATCCACAAGGCAGATCAAAACACACAATGCTGATTTTTGGGCAAGGTCCTTACTGCCCACCCTGACACCAGCAAGTTGTGTCAGGAACGCAGGCTGCTGTCCCCATGGATGCCTGCGTCCTAGCTGGTGGATGGGGGATGGGAGCTGTTACACAGAACATGGAAATTCAGTATAGTTAACCACTGTCTGTCTTTTTTCAAGCCCTCTTGTGGATACTCCAAGTGTTTGACTAGATTCCAGAGTTCTGACATACTTGATTCTAATAGTTCTTGCCAGCTCAATGATTGTTTCAGTGGAGGGACTTTTTCTTGGAGCTTCTTATTCTGCCATCTTCCATGATGTCACCTCAAACTTTACTTTTAGACATTCTATCCAAACAATTTCCTAGCCTAAAATCTGTGAATGAATGTGGAAAACTGAAGTGGATTTATAAATTAATTTGTGGACTTAGTAATTTTAATTAATTTAATATTGACCAATATTTATTGGAAACAATTTTGACAGGCAGTGATTTTCACTTTTTAAAAAATGTGAAAGAATAAGTGTAGGTTTGACCCAGTAGTTAAAATGTAATTTAACCTGTACAGTAAAATGGGGGGTGTGTGTGTGCAAAGAAATAGCTCTTCGTAATTTTTTTATGTTAACAGACTTCATTTGAAGTGTCAGTGACTCAAAATTAATAGTTACCTTTTATTGAGTGATTACTGTATTCCAAGAACACTGAAAGGTGTATTAGATGATCTATTTTAATCCTCAGAGCATTCCTACAGGATAGGTATTATCTTTATGTTTTCAGTTGATAAAATTGATGTTCAAGAGAGGCTAAGTATATTTACAACCTGGGGGCTATTAAGTGGCAGAGGTATGAAGCAAGTTCATACTGGCTCTTTTTACTTCACTGAGGTACTTTTGATTATAGTATACAATGACTTTCAGGACTTACCTGAAAAGGGTAGGATAAGCACTACTTATTCTGTAGAGATTATTTTCCTATGATGAGTTATTTGGTACTGATGTTTGTCATTGAAGTAGAGGTTCTTAATAAGATTGTGTATATATACATATATACACAGTAGATATGGTGTAGTCATGGTGTGTTAGCTAGAGGGTAGGTTTTAATCAAAAAGCAAAAATATCAAGGATAAAAATCTGTTTTTACAAAAAGACTTTTGATATAATGTTTTCCTGCTAAATTGGATATTTAAAGAATAAAGACAATATTTAAAGTTTTCTGAAGATGCACTAACTCAAGGTAAGGTTTGTTATGTCTACTAAAAGTATTTGAGATAGTGCATTTATGTCCTTTTAAATTGTTCTTGAGAGACTGTGTATTAATTTCTGCTAGTAATCCAATTATAAATGAGCAGGAACATTGGTCCATATATTCTGTAACTGGAAATGACTTTTGAAATAATTCAGTTCTCTATGCTCATTTAACAGACGAGAAAATTGAGTGATTTTAAAAGGTTAGGTACTTCTAGTTATTCAGCAGACTGAGATTAGAAACCCACTTAAAAAAAAAAAAAAAAGAAACCCACTTTAGTGATTCTTTTTCTTCAAGTCTTCCCTAGTGCTTTA
>NW_007727064.1:423635-428471 GCF_000696425.1 Galeopterus variegatus
GGGAAAAAAAAAAAAAAAAAAAAAAAGAACATAGCACAGCAGAGAAAGGGAAGAATAAACTGTTCTTCAACAGGGCAATTTTGAATATTCTAAAGTAAACTTATAGGCATTCACAGGCAAGAGGAAGAATGGAAGGTAAAAGACATAGGATTTTGAAGGTGGTCATATGTAGACATGATACGGCTACGTGGGAGAGTCCTTTTTATTTCCTAGGATGCCTCAAACTTGCTTGCTATTAACTTCTTACTGGTTCCTCTGAAGGCATTTTTCTTTTTAAAAAAACCAAGTTGTAGAGGTCATTTTGTATATTTTAATACAGTGGTTGTCAACCCACTGTTTGGGATTCTGTTACATCACTATCATCTAGGAAGATTTTTCAGAAAGCACATATCCATTTATGTCTCCCCTTGGTAAACCAGAATGTGTATGTGTAGGTTTGGAGTAGAGAGGAAGACAATAACTATATTTTGGAAAACACTGCCCATGTGATTCTTTTATGTTAGCTCCCTACATATTCTTCACAAAAGGGGTTAAAAAGAAAAAATTCAAAATAAAACCTTCTGTCAATGACAGGAAGGTAATTTGGCAGGAGTTGGTGATCAAGAGAGCTTTACAATAAGGATGGTAATATATTAACTTATGTAAAATAAACTTTAAAATAAGTTTACTCAAAATTGAAACTAAATTGATATCTTTGGATAAAAGATATGACATGGATGTCACAGAGGGAGGACTTGTCCAGTTATCTTCAGGGAAAAAAAAATGGAAGGAGTGAGTCATACAGGTAGACAGAAGTGAAATTTGGGTAGCCAGTGAACTACATATGTTAGAAGAATAAGGAATGGCATTTTTATTTTAATTTTTTTTTTTTCCTTTTTGTCTTTTTTCGTGACCGGCAACGGATCACAACCCTCAGTGTCGCGCCTGGACCGGACCGGGACCGGCAACGGGATCGCAACCCTCGGTATCGCACCTGCATCTCGCTCAGCCAGTGAGCGGCCGGTCTGCATGTGGGATCCAAACCCTCGGCGGGAGCACCACCGCACTCCCAAGCGGCACACTGTAGCAGTGCGCCATCGGGCCGACCCTATTTTAAATTTTTATAAATTAAAAAAAATCAGTTTAGCAACTTTATAAATGTCTACCACGTGACAGGCTCTATTCTAGATAATCAGTGAGCATAATAGGCAAAGGTCTCTGTCCTAGTTGAAGTTATATTTCAGTTTGGAAAGGAGGGCACAGTATAAACATTAGTTATAAGTAAATTAAATGATAGATGGTAAGTATGCTTGTAGAAGAAAAAGTAGAGCAAGGTAAAGGGATTGAGAGTGCTAGAAGGCAGAAAGTTGCAATAATTTATTTATGGTGAAGGCTGCAATGATTTTTGTTTATTTGTTGCAGCTGGCCACTGTGGGTACAGTTTTATATAAAATGGTGCTATGGGCTGAATGTGTTCCTCCAAAATTCCTATGTTGAAACACTAACCCCCAAGGTGATGGCATTAAGAGTTGGAGCCTTTGGGAGGTGGTGATTAGATCATGAGGGCAGAGCCCTCATCAATGGAAGAGGCAAGGAAGGATTCTCTTCCTAGAGTTTTTGGAGGGATTGGGGCCATGCCAACACCTTGATTTTGGCCTCCAGAAGTGTGAAAAAATAGGCTTTTTTTTGGAGGGGATACTGACTAGTAAAGGGTTCATACCTTTGATGTCGGTGTTATTACTCTGTGCTCTAACCAGCTGAACTTTCATTGACGCCCATTGTAAAAGTGTTAAGAAGGTGGGAAATTCAATTATGATATTTGNATCACAACCCTCAGTGTCGCGCCTGGACCGGACCGGGACCGGCAACGGGATCGCAACCCTCGGTATCGCACCTGCATCTCGCTCAGCCAGTGAGCGGCCGGTCTGCATGTGGGATCCAAACCCTCGGCGGGAGCACCACCGCACTCCCAAGCGGCACACTGTAGCAGTGCGCCATCGGGCCGACCCTATTTTAAATTTTTATAAATTAAAAAAAATCAGTTTAGCAACTTTATAAATGTCTACCACGTGACAGGCTCTATTCTAGATAATCAGTGAGCATAATAGGCAAAGGTCTCTGTCCTAGTTGAAGTTATATTTCAGTTTGGAAAGGAGGGCACAGTATAAACATTAGTTATAAGTAAATTAAATGATAGATGGTAAGTATGCTTGTAGAAGAAAAAGTAGAGCAAGGTAAAGGGATTGAGAGTGCTAGAAGGCAGAAAGTTGCAATAATTTATTTATGGTGAAGGCTGCAATGATTTTTGTTTATTTGTTGCAGCTGGCCACTGTGGGTACAGTTTTATATAAAATGGTGCTATGGGCTGAATGTGTTCCTCCAAAATTCCTATGTTGAAACACTAACCCCCAAGGTGATGGCATTAAGAGTTGGAGCCTTTGGGAGGTGGTGATTAGATCATGAGGGCAGAGCCCTCATCAATGGAAGAGGCAAGGAAGGATTCTCTTCCTAGAGTTTTTGGAGGGATTGGGGCCATGCCAACACCTTGATTTTGGCCTCCAGAAGTGTGAAAAAATAGGCTTTTTTTTGGAGGGGATACTGACTAGTAAAGGGTTCATACCTTTGATGTTGGTGTTATTACTCTGTGCTCTAACCAGCTGAGCTGGATCCTATGTGCTATGGTTTGAGTCTACCCAACTTTCATTGACGCCCATTGTAAAAGTGTTAAGAAGGTGGGAAATTCAATTATGATATTTGAATGGTGGGGCCTTTTTTTTTTTTTCCTTTTTGTCTTTTCTACTGACCGGTAATGGGATCGCAACCCTCAGTGTCGCGCCTGCACCGGGTATTGGCGACGGAATCACAACCCTCGGTGTTGCGCCCGCACCACGCTCAACCAGTGAGTGGCAACCGGTCTCCACATGGGATCCGAACCCTCGGCGGGGGCGGCGCACTCTCCAGTGCGCCACCGGGCCGGCCCTGGTGGGGCTTTTAAGAGGTGATTAGATTGTGAGGACCGTGCCCTTGTGAATGGATTGATCCATTCATGGAGTAATGGGTGTGGTTCTGATGGTTTTGTAATGAGAGCAGTGAGAAAGTTAGCTCTCTCTTGCTCATGCCAACTCATGCTGAGTTGCTGTAGAGTCACCCCACTGGGAAGAAGGCCCTCACCAGATGTGTTTCCTGTACCTTGGACTTCCCATCCTTCAAACTGTAAGAAATAAATTTTGTTTCCTTATAAATTATCTAGTTTTATGTATTCTGTTATAAAGCAACGGAAATGGACTAATACAGTAGCCTGAGAAAACTAATACTGCACAGGCTCCTACTACACATATTGCTCTACAATTTTTTAAATTTTACAAGTACTCTTATAAAGGATGCCTGAGGGAGCTGCTTTGCCCCTTCCTCTATGTGGGGATGCAGCAAGAAGGCACTTTCTGTGAGGAACAGGGCCTTATCACCAGACACCAAATCTGCCGGCACTTACTCTTGAATTTCCCAGTCCCCAGAACTGTAAGAAACAAATTCTTATTTGTAAGCTATATAATTAAAGGTGTTTTGTTATAGCAACCTGAACAGACAAATGGTAAGAATAAACCTATTGATAACCAGAGGTATGAAGGAGTAGATATCTGGAGGTGGGGAGAGTTAGGCTTGAAGATATCTGGTGGAGTTGTCAGTGTAGGGAGTTGTATAATACAGATCTGGAGTTTGGGAAAGATTTCTGGCCTAGTGATATAAAACTGAGAGTCAGCAGTTTGGATGATCTTTAAAGCTATAATACTAGAAGAGGTCATTCATGGACTGAGTATAGATAAGTAGAGCACTATGGGGTATTTTGTGCTGATGTATGTATTCCAGCCTTAAGTCGTTGGGAGAAGAGGATCCAGCAAAGTTGGTACCAGCAAAGGACAGTTAGGAGAGTAAGGTGTCCTGAAAGCCAGCAAACGTTTTCAGTTTTGATTATGCTGCTGATAGGTCAAGAGGAGGACAGAAAATTAGGTGTTGGATTTAACAACAAGGAGTTAATGGTGATGTTGAATAGCTGTTTTATAGGAGTGAGTTTAAAAGAGAATGGGATGAGATATATTGCAAGGAGCAAGTATAAATAGTTCTTCTGAGGCATTTTGCTGTACACAGGAGCAAAGAAATAGGGTGGTGTCTGGAGTAGAAAATGGTGTCAAGAGAAGGCTTTTAAAATAAATTGAAAATGTTTCTGTGATATGAATGATCAGTAGAGAGTGAAAAATTGATGTAGGAAAAAGGTTGAGGATTTTTGAAAGTGATGTTTTTGACAGGGTAACTGGATGGGGAGATAAAGTATGTAGGCATAGGTGCTCGCAGTGGGCAGACGTGAGGTTTTTAGTTTGTAGGAAGTTTTCTGATGCTTTCATTTTTCTCAGTGAAGTGGGAAGCTGAGTGAAGATGGGGGAATATTTGTTGGAGGATTGAAGAGAGAGTAAATGAAGGTGAAATGATTGTTTTTTTTTTTGTTTTTTTTTTTGTCTTTTTTTGTGTCCGGCAACGGACCACAACCCTCAGTGTCGCGCCCACACCGGACTGGGACCGGCAACGGGATCGCAACCCTCGGTGCTGCGCCCGCCCCTCGCTCAGCCAGTGAGCGGGAACCGGTCTGTATGTGGGATCCGAACCCTCGGCGGGAGCGCCGCCACACTTCCCAAGCGGTGCACTGTAGCAATGTGCCACCGGGCCGGCCCGAAATGATTGTTTTTGACAGTGGGAAAGCAAATGCTAATTTAATTTTTTTCAGAGGTGTATAAAATAGAATGTGAGAATTCTCTTTCACTTTATTATCCCTGTCCCTTCTAAGAAGTAACCACTGTTATTGGTATT
>NW_007727064.1:428688-441053 GCF_000696425.1 Galeopterus variegatus
GAATTCTCTTTCACTTTATTATCCCTGTCCCTTCTAAGAAGTAACCACTGTTATTGGTATTCTCTGTATTTCTATATCCCTTTTTCTAGTTATTTACAACCTATACTCACATATCATTAAAAATAAAATGTAACTGGGCTTTGTAGTGGGTTGAATAGTGGCTCCCAAAAGATATGTCCAAGTCATAACCACTGGAACCTGTAAATGTGACTTTGGACAGAGAGTCTTTGTGCATTTAATTGAAGGATCTCAATATGTTAAGTGAGCTCTAAACCCAATGACAAGTCTCCTTAGAAGAGAAGAGAATAATAGGTAGAGAAGCAGACCATGTGAAGACACAGACACAGCAAAGAAAGCAATGTGAAGATGGAAGCAGAGATTGAAGTTATGCAAGCCACAAGCCAAGGAATACTTAGAGCCACTAGAAGCTAGAAGAGGCAAGGAAGGATTCTCCTTTTAGAGTGTTGGGAGTGATTGGGGCCCTGCTGACACCTTGATTTTGGATTTCTGGCCTCCAGAACTGTGAAAGAATAAATTTCTATTTTTTTAATCCACTAGCTTTGTGGTTATTATGGCAGCCCAAGAAAGCTAATACTGCACAGGCTCCTACTGTGCATTTTGTTCTATGTCTTTTTAATTTTTATTGTGAGCATCTTGTTACTTGCATGTGGGTAGACTGGGTTCTTTTATAATAACTGCATAGTATTTTCATAGGTTGGATCTACTATGCATAGTGTATTCATGTATGGTATAGTGTGGACATTAGCTTATTTCTAGTTCTTCAAAAATTTTTTAAAGTGTTTGTTGCTCAATTGTATTTCTGCTTATTAGAGTCCTAGAATTGTTGATAGATTCTGCTTAATTTGCCCTCCTAAAAGACTTAATTTTATTCCCCCACCTTCAGATTGAGTGTTGCCCACACTGAATATTAGAAATCTTTAATTTGTCTTATCTGATAGTTGAGAAATGATATATTACTATTTAATTTTGTTTTTCTCTTATTGCTAGTGGAGTTATATATCTATCACGTTTGACCATTTGTAAAGCTTCCTAAAAATGAAACTCTTTATTTTAAAAAAGAAAATATTAAACTAAGTGTGTTTTTAGTAAGCAAATGTATAATATGAATTTTCTCTTTTTTGTTTGCAGTTGACAATTATCTTCCTTTGTTAGCTTAATCAAATTTAATTGAAGAATAAACATACCATAACATAAAATGTAAAAAAGTTAAAAATGCTTTGCTACCCATGTAGGCAAAAGTTGGAAGCTCATAAGTATAGTTTGACTTGTTGAACTTAAAATATCAGGTAGTCTTGTGTAATATGAAATTGCTTAACTCACAGAAAACTGGTACTTTATGATCTTCAGAAAACCACATTTTTCATAAACTGCAATTCATACCACTTAAAATCATCGGTTCTAGATATAACCTCTTACACCACTCTTTGGTGCCTACATTTGATTTTTTTTGTTTTTTCGCATCTCAAACTCAACTCTTGTGCATGTGTATGTGTAGGTTTAATACCTCAAGGATATCTCTTACTTAAGACTTTTGGAAATTGTCCTTTTTATTTTCTTCAGGAAAATTATAGCTTACTTTTCAATGATGATAGAGATGTGCACCATGATTATGGACCTTTCATAATAAAAATCCTGTATCTTGTGAAAATCAAATAAATCATCATAATGATTTTAATTATTGAAATTAAAGACATTCAGGGCATCTTAGATTGTTTTAAATAAAGAAGATTAAGCAAATAATACAATCTTACTGCTCCTTTTATAGATTTAAGAGAGAATATGATTAGTGAATTGAATTGCTACTTGATCCTCACTCTGAAATTAATGAATTATTTAATCAAGAAGTTCCTATATGAGGGTACTTCAAAAAGTTGGTAGAAAAGTAGAATTAAAAGATACGAATCTTTCCAAGACCTTTTTGAAGCATGCTTGTGTAAACTACCTCTTCCAACACTGTGGATTTGATTTATCCCATGACTTTTCCTTTAAATAAGTCTCCCAGTGTTATGGTAGACTGATGTCTGCTGATTTTTATAGGTCTCGGAAAGATGGCCTAGATTTAGTATGCTCTGTTTGAAGTTACTATGATATATTGATTTAATTTAGAATGCTCTGTAAGTTTTTATAGGTCTCGGAAAGATGGCCTAGATTTAGTATGCTCTGTTTGAAGTTACTATGATAATATATTGATTTAATTTAGAATGCTCTGTAAATTTTATAAATTTTGTTCAAATTTTGAAAATTTTTTGTATATTTCTCTTTGCTTTTTCTTCTGTCTGGCCAGAGGAAATAGGGTGAAAAATGACAAGTTGTTATACAGTTAAAAAGAGCAAATAACTCTTTGGAAATGGTGCATAATATAGCACGTGAACAGCATTTAGGAATGAGAGTGAATGAATGAGTTAGCCTTTAAAATTGTCTTGCTGGACAAGAACATATTTATGAAGGACACGAAAGAACATTGAAGGAAATGAAGAGCATTAGGCCGCTCACTGTAGTCAAGTGATGATGAAAAAATGCAGTTGACTAATTCTAGATAGGAACAGTTTTTGATTACGTGGACAAACAATTAGACAAAGAATCCTTAAGTATTTGAACAAAGCAGTGATCTTCAGCAAAGGCATTATCTTCCCTATATAATTAAGTAGAGTAATAAGACATTAAAGGAAGACATTTTTAATAGGAGCAAAAGATGGTTTGATCTCTCTAGTAGGACAACTGGTTAGCAAATCTAAAGGCTGTAAAAACTATGGGCCAGCCCCATGGCTCACTCGGGAGAGTGCAGTGCTGGTAGCACCGAGGCTGCGGGTTCGGATCCTATATAGGGATGGCCGGTGCTCTCACTGGTTGAGCGTGGTGCGGACCACACCAGGCCGAGGGTTGCAATCCCCTTGCCGGTCAAAAAAACAAAACAAACAAACAAAAAAACCAAGCTATAAGGACCGGTGCACAAATATCAAAGTATTTTTTCAAACAAGATAGCTCAGTTTGTTCAGATGTTTAATGTGAACAAAATAGGAAACAATTTCTTGATTCTTGAGTATATAGTAGGTGTGGTTGAATTGTTAGATATAGGAGCTAGCAATAACGATGTTTGTCTTAGAGTCTCCATGGGAACAACATCTCTGCAACATTTGTTATTCTCAGACCTTCTAAAATGATCCTGCACAACAGATTTTAAAAAAGGAACCCCAGTTTTACAGGAAACTCTACAGTTCTTGAAGCAGTGATCTCCCATGCTTTGTATAGTTTATTTATTTATTTATATTGGTTATGACTATTCATGAGAATCAAAGCTGATTGTCACCCCTTGTGCCCATGATGTGAGGGCCAGGTTCATCCTGGTAGCATATCCATTACCACAAATACATTTGTACCCCGTGTCTTCCACCCAGTTATTACCACCACCACCCCAACTCCCCCTACTCCACTTTGTAGCCCCAGGAATGTTCTCTGCCTCTGCAAGTCCAACTCACTGCTGTGATCTTTCTTTCCTTCTTTCTCTTAGCTCCCACATTGTCCCACGTGGGATATTCAGTGCAGACCCTGGAGGGGGGAGTGGGAATTGGATGGGACAAGAGACGCGAGAAATGGAACAGTATTCTGATCAAGTCTCGTTTATTAGCCAGAAGGTCACAGCTTATATAGACAGCAGGAGGGAATCAGCAGATAAGGAAGTATGCAGATGTTTTCTGGGAAAAACCACAGGGCAAATCGTTTCAGGAAATGGAACATTTCTCAGCTATCTAAAGCAAAGCAGCAGTGATCTACGCCTAGGGCTGTGCAAGCAGTAAGAAGGAGAAAAGGGTGGAAAGGTCACAGCATTTATATCTTTAGTGTTAGAGGGCTATTGGCAGGGCTTCATGACCCTGGGCAGGCTATGACCGGGCTCTTTGGCCCCGGACACCACATATGAGTGAATGGATGCCGTATTTATCCCTCTGTGCTTTGCTTATTTCACTCAAGGTAAGTTTCTCCAGGCTCATCCATGTTATTGTGAATGGGAGTATTTCATTCACATGACCCTGGGCAGGCTATGACCGGGCTCTTTGGCCCCGGACACCACATATGAGTGAATGGATGCCGTATTTATCCCTCTGTGCTTTGCTTATTTCACTCAAGGTAAGTTTCTCCAGGCTCATCCATGTTATTGTGAATGGGAGTATTTCATTCATTTTTTTATGGCAGAGTAGTATTCCATGGTGTATATATACCACAGTTTCCTTATCCAATCATCCATCGATGGACTTTTATATAGTTTAAATAATGAAAATAAGAATGTGTGTTCTTTGCAAACTCATTTACTATTTTATGATATGAAAGAGGATTCCAAGAAGAGAAAATTGTACCTCAGGAAGTAAGAGGTCATCTTAAGAAGAATTACCTTGCAATTATTGTTCCAGGAACTGATCGGTCTTAAGATTGGGGTGTGTGTGTGTGTGTCAATCATTACTCTTTAGGAACTGATCTATCAGTTCCTATATATATATATAAATGATAGCATCAGGAGGCAGGAGAATTATGGGTTTTAAGTCTTGGCTTTGTCACTTCTTATTCAGTTTTGGGGCAAATCATATAACCCCTTTAGTCAGTTTCCTCTTCTGTAAATTGATAATGATGCCTGTTAATGGGGCTGAGAAGATGTATCTGAAAGTGATTTGTAAAATGAAAAATCATACATATGTAGAGATGTTTCATACTCTGCTTTTAAAGATTGTAAATGGAGAGTCGGGGGAAACGGAAAAAGGAAAAGAGATTTGAAAGTGGAGTCTTATAATATTAACATATCAGAATCTGAAATTTCTAATAAAATTCTATCTATTTTAAAGTTTTACACAGTATTAATGCAAGGATGAGTTATTTATAGAAAACATTGACAGCTGGCTCAACTATCATTTCCTGTACTTCAACAAATGTTTAAAAAAACAAACAGGACCTCTGTTGTCACTGCTAAACATTTGATAATCATGGGGTTTTCTATAGTTATAACGTGTATTTCATAAGAAAACATCAGTAAAAATAAGACTGGATATCCGACTCCTGCTAAATATACCTCATGTTTACTTATTTAAACATTTGCTGTGCAGTACAATTTCTATAAATATATGTTTCTAACTCCTCTATTAAAACAGCATACACTTCCAGGAAATGTAATGAAGCTGAGGAAATTTTGGTCTCTTTGTTTTCTATTGTTGTTAGTTGGATAACTCCAGATCTTAAGATGTCTGAGTTGTGTCTAATTCCAGGGAGTCCAACTAGATGGATGTTTACCAACAATAAAAAAATACATCGCACTGTGGTAGTAGGTGGTAATCGGTATTTGTGAGTGAATGCTTTTTTAAAAAAAACATTAGAAACAACTGGAGTGCTTGTTAAAAATCTAATGTCTGATGCCTACCCAGGACTTATTGAATTAAAATCAATGATGGCTGCACGGTACAATCATCTAAGGAGTTTAAAAATACTGATAGCTGGACCGTACCCCCAGAGAATCTGATTTAATTGGTCTGGGGTTTTGGCTGGTGGTGCTTAAACTATATGAGAATCACTTGGAAGGTCCTAAAACTGACAGTTTGCGATTGTTGGTCAGGGATGGGGCCTAAGATTCTGCATTTCTAACAAATTCCCAGGTGATGCAGATGCTTCTAGTCCAGGGACCACTCTTTTAGAACTGTATGTAACCTGAACAGGGTTGGGAACTGTTGGCTAATATACCCTCCACCAGAAAAGTAAAATGGCATTAAAGATCGAGATACACAAAATGGCGCCTGAGAAAGTTTCCCGGAAAACCCCCACCCAGAAAAATCCCCTAGCTGCCACATCACCTTCCTGTGTGCGCAATTTTGCCCGCCTATGAGAAAGTCCCAGCTCAGCTTAAACCCCACTCGCTTCCCTCCCCTTCCTTCTTAACCAATAGGAAAAGTCCAGTTCAGCCTAACTGGGTATAAAAGGCCCACCCCAAATCTCCTTGCTGCTGCTCCCACTTTAGAGAGGGCAGCCCGCTTGTTCATTTTGCCTGCCAAATACACTTTGGTTGAGTCCCTGTCTCCTGGTGTGTCTTATTTTGTGCTTGGGCTGGGGTTTTTCCTTTCAGGAACCACCTGCCTGCTTAATTTGGAGGATATGTTAAATGAGGAAATTAAGTCCATAAACAGTATGTGAAATATAGTAGATTTCAAAGTGAAAAGAGATCGGTGTGGGACATTTTAATTTATAAAGTGGAAGGGATATTACTATATTCATTGTATTCATAAATCTGAAATAAACCTTCAAAGTTCATTTACAATGAAAAATCCCTAACAAACAGTAACTTACAGGAAAGAATATCCTCAGAGATGTTAAAGGCAGCCGATGTTTCCCCTCCTCCCCAAGTCCAGGTTTATTGAGGTATAATTACGTATAGTTCCATGAGTTTTGACAAGTACATCAGTTGTGTAACCATGAACAGAATCAAAATATAGAAGAGTTCTGACAAATCCCTTATCCCCTAGTGGTCAGCCTTTTCCAGCCACAGGTTCTGGCAACCACTAATCTGTTTTCTTACTCTTTAGTTCTGCCTTTTCCAGAATGTCATATAAATTGAATCCATTCAGTATGTGACCTTTGAATCACGCTCCTTTCACTAAGCATAATGGATTTGATATTCATCCATGTCATTGTGTTTATTACTACTTCATTAATTTTTCTAAGAGAAGTTTTAGATTCACAGCAACATTGAGCAGACAGTGCAGAGAGTTCCCACATAGCCCTTCCTCCTCATCCCACATGCACAGCCTCTCCCACTATCATTAGAGTGGTACATTAGTTACAGTCAGTGAATCTGCATTGACACGTCATTATCACCCAAGTCTATATTTTACATTAGGGCTTACTCTTAGTGGTGTACATTGTATAGATTCTGACAAATTATAACATTTAAGATCATACAGAATAGGTTTGCTGTCTTAAAAATCCACTGTGCTCTGCATATTCATCCCTCCTGCCCCGAGACCTTAATGGTCACTGATATTTTTACCATCTCCATAGTTCTGCCTTGTCCGGAATATCATATAGTTGGAATTGTACAGTATATTGCCTTTGCAGATTGGTTACTTTTATTAAATAATATGTATTTAAGGTTCCTCCATGTCTTTTCATGGCTTAATAGCTCATTTCTTTTTAGCACTTAATAATATTTCATTATCTGGATGTATCACAGTTTATCCACTTACCTACTGCTTACAAGTTTTGGCCTTATAAGTAAAGCTCCTATAAACATCTGTGTGTAGATTTATGTGTGGATGCAAATTTTCAACTCATTTGGATAAATTTCAAGGTGTGCAGTTGCTGGATCTTATAAGAATATGTTTAGTTTTGTAAGAAACTGCCAAACTATTGAGCTGTCTGTCAGATCTTTTGCCCATTTTTTTTTTTTTTTTTTTAAAGATGACTGGTAAGGGGATCTTAACCCTTGACTTGGTGTTGTCGGCACCATGCTCTTTTTGCCCATTTTTAATTGGGTTGTTCCTTTTCTTGTTGAGTTTTTAGAGTTCTTTGTGTATTTTAGATAACAGTCCTTTATCAGATATGTGGTTTGCAAGCATCTTGGAGTCTTTGGCTTGTCTTCTTCTCTTCACAGTGTCTTTTTCAGAGCAGAAGTTTTGAATTTTAACAAAGTCCAGCTTACCAATGATCTCTTTCATGGCTTGTACCTTTGGTGTTGTATCTAAAAAGTCATCTCCAAATCTAAGGCCATCTAAATTTTCTCCTATGTTATTGTCTAAGAGTTTTATAGCTTTACCTTTTATATTTAGATCTTTGATCCATTTTGAGTTAATTTTTGTGAAGGGTATCAGGTTTGTCTCTAGATTATTATTTTTTGCATGTAGATGTTCAGTTTTTCCAGTACTACTTTTTGAAGACTTTCTCCACTGTATTGCTATCCATTTTGAGTTAATTTTTGTGAAGGGTATCAGGTTTGTCTCTAGATTATTATTTTTTGCGTGTAGATGTTCAGTTTTTCCAGTACTACTTTTTGAAGACTTTCTCCACTGTATTGCCTTTGTTCCTTTGTCAAAGATCAGTTGACTGTATTTGTGCCAGTATGTTTCTGGGCTCTCTATTCTGTTCCATTGATCTATTTGTCTGTTCTTTTTGCCGATACCACAATGTCTTCATTACTGTAGATTTATAGTAAGTCTTGGAGCTGGTAGTGTCAGTTTTCTGACTTCGTTCTACTCCTTCAATACTGTGTTGTTTATTTTGGGTTTTGGGCCTTTCCCTAGAAACCAGAATCAGATACTCACAAAATAATTTGCTGGGATTTTTATTAGGATTGTGTTGAATTTATAGATCAAGTTGGAGAGAGGTGACATCTTGATAATATTGAGTCTTCCTATACATTTCTTTTTCCATTTATCTAGTTCTTTGATTTTTTTTTATTAGAGTTTTGTAGTTTTCATCATACAGACATTGTACACGTTTTGTTCAATTTATACTTGAGTATTTCATATTTTGGGGTGCTAATGTAAATGGTATTGACTTTTAAATTTTAAATTCCAGTTCATTGCTAGTATATAGGAAAGTGGTTAACTTTTGTATATGAATTTTGCTACAATCACTTTTTAGTTCAAGGAGTTTTTTTGTCAATTTTTTTGCATTTTCTACACAATCATGTCATCTGGGAACAGACAGTTTCATTTCTTCCTTTCCACTCTGTATACCTTTTATTCCTTTTCTTGTCTTACTGCTTTGACTAGAACTTTTGTTATATTGTTGAAAAGGAGTGGTGAGAGGGGACATTCTTGTCTTATTCCTGATCTTAGTGGGAAAGCTTCTAGTTTCTCACCATTTATTTAGTATGATGTTAGCTGTATTTTTTTTAATTGTTAAAGTACACATAAGAAAACCTATCATCTTAATAATTTTTAAATGTATAGTTCAGGTTTTAAGTATATTCAAATTGTTATGCAGCCAATCTCCAGAACTCTTTAAATCTTGCAAAACTGAAACTCTGTACATATTAAACGACAACTCCCCATTTCCCCTTCCCCACAGCCATTGGAAATCACCACTGTACTTTCTGTCTCTATGTATTTGACTACTCTAGGTGCCTCATGTAAATGTAGCATGTATCAGAATTTCCTTTCATTTTAAGGATGAATAATATTTCATTTTATGTGTATTCCACATTACTAACTATTCATCTGTTAGTGGACACTTGGATGCTTCCACCTTTTTGCTATTGTGAATAATGCTGCTGCGAATGTGGGTATACCAATGTCACTTTGAGACCTTGCTGTCACATCTTTTGGATATATAGCCAGAAGTGGAATTGCTGGGTCATTAAAGTCTTAAAATTCTTCTGGCAGCATTTGTAGTTTTCAACATATAAATCTTTTGCCTCTTTTGGTAAGTTTATTCCTAAGTATCTGATTCTTTTTTATGGTATTATAAATGGAATTGTTTTCTTAATTTCATTTTCAAATTGTTCATATTAGGTGTATGAGTATGCAACTGGTTTTTGTATGGTGATTTTGTATCCTGCAACTTTGCTGAATTTGTTTATTAGGTTTCTTGTGTGGAATCTTTAGAGTTTTCCACATATGAAATCTGCTCCCAGAGAGAGTTTTATTTTTTCCTTTCCAATGTGGATGCCTCTTAATTGTTTTCCTGCCTAATTGTTCAGTCTAGGACTTCCAGTACTGTGTTGAATAGAAATGATGAAAGTGGGCACCCTTGCTTTCTTTCAGATATTAGAGGAAAAGCTTTTAGTATTTCACCATTGAGTATTGTGTTATCTCTGGGCTTTTCATATATTGCCTTTGTTATGTTGAGGAAATTCTCTTTTGTTCCTAGTTTGCTGAGTGTTTTTTATCATGCTAGGTGTTGAATTTTGTCAGATGCTTTTTCTGTGTTCAAATGATCATGCAGTTTTTCCCCTTCAGTCTGTTAATGTGATATGTTACATTGATTGATTTTGATGTTGAATTATCATTGCATTACAGGAATAAATTCCACTTGTTCATGGTGTATAGTCTTTTTAATATGCTGTTGAGTTCAGTTTGCCAGTGTTTTGTTGAATCTTGAAACATTAAAAAAAATTTTTTTTAGTATAATGCCAATCTTAGTAAGTGGCAGGGAATATGTTCATTTTATAGATGGNTACATTGATTGATTTTGATGTTGAATTATCATTGCATTACAGGAATAAATTCCACTTGTTCATGGTGTATAGTCTTTTTAATATGCTGTTGAGTTCAGTTTGCCAGTGTTTTGTTGAATCTTGAAACATTAAAAAAAATTTTTTTTAGTATAATGCCAATCTTAGTAAGTGGCAGGGAATATGTTCATTTTATAGATGGGGAGTTTGTGTATCTGGTATTTCAGTTCTTATTTATTTATTTATTATTATTATTTTTTGTCTTTTTCGTGACCAGTAAGGGGATCGCAACCCTTGGTGCAGTGTCCTCCGCACTGCGCTCAGCCAGTGAGCGCACCGGCCATTCCTATATAGGATCCGAACCTGTGGCGAGAGCGTCGCTGAGCTCCCAGTGCCGCACTCTCCCAAATGCGCCACGGGGTCGGCCCTCAGTTCTTATTTATTACCTCATGCTTATATGCTGACTGCCTTGTTTGGATTATGCCTGAGTCAAGGGAATATATTGTTCTCCTAAGGCTACAGGCAGATATGTAATATAATTTATGGGCTTAATTTCACATCAAAGCTGCTCATTTAAATCATACAATTAAATATTGGTGATTGTTTGATGTAGTTTCAGTTCTAGTATAAAAGATGCATATTCTGCACCTGGGGCATTTGTCATTTGCAGCATTCTGAACTGTAATTCTGAGATTAAAATTATTTTAGTCAAAGACATCCACAACAACTGAATGACTACACTTTCCTCAGTGAAATGCAATTGAGATTTCTTATATATATCCACTGGTTTATTTACCACTAGTTAAAAGTTTTTGGTGTTGTAACATTTAATTAGTTTAATTTTCTTTATTGTCATATATATTAGTATAAATCTTTCACCCTTATCTTAGATGAAATTTATATCTTGATGTAGCTCCTTAAAATTAAAAAAATATTCTGTTCATAATTTTACATTTCAGCATAACTGAGAATTTATCCCCCAGTGCCATTCTTTTTGGCTTGGCTGTCAACTTTCCTTCCTACTGCATCAGAACTACTACCCTCTCCCCCTGCTCCAAATTTGTGTAAATCGACAGTATTATATAATTCTCCACATTTTTCTCTCTGCTCATATACTCTTTTGCAGTTATTTGTATTCCTACTTAGATATATAGGATTTTTGCGATGATGAGTTTTTAAAAAAGGGGATGCTACACTTTTTTGCAACTTGCTTTTCCACTAATAACACGTTAGAGGGACTTCCCTCATTCAGTGCACAACTCTGATTCATTCTTTTCTTGGCTCTGTAATGAATGCTTCATGTTGTGTTGTATAAAATTTATTTAGCCATTCCCATGTTTATGGGAATATGCTCCCTTTCTAGTTCTTTGTCATTTTAAACAATGTTGCATCTTTGAATGTATGTCATTACTTCATGATGCTTTTATTTCTTTGGAATAGATTTCCGGGAGTAGAATTGCTGGGTTAAAGGGTTTTTATATTATATTTTTTATTTCAGTAGATGTTGCTAAATTGCTTCCACAAAAATTTTCCAGAAGCGATGTGTGAGAATTCTTTCTCCTGTGTCCTTGCCAAGCAATAAGGCTGGCTACATAGCTGCCAGCCTGATAGGTGTAATGTTATATATCTCATTGTTACTTTTAATTTGAGTTTCTTTGGGTAGTAGTGAGATTGAGCATCTTTTCTTATGTTTGTAGACATTTGGCTTTGTTCTCTTGTGAATTGTTTTTTGATATCCTTTGTCCAAATTTTATTTGAGTAGTTTTTCTTTTTCAAATTGTAAAAGCTCATCGTATGAGCTTCTATTTACCATAAAAGTGTAACACTGTGTGTTAAAAACATTTATTCTTTGTTACTTGTGTTGAAAATGGTTTTATTTCTTCCCAGGTACAAAAACTTTAAATTTTTAATACGAATTCCTTTATAGTTTGTAGTTTTGAGGTGTGATGTTTTCCAGACTCTTTTCACAAGATTCTTATTTATTTATTTTTTTTGTCTTTTTCCGTGTCCGGCAACGGATCGCAACCCTCAGTGTCGCCCCCGTACCGGACCAGGACCGGCAATGGGATCGCACCCCTCGGTGTTGCTCCCGCGCCTCGCTCAGCCAGTGAGCGGGAACCAGTCTGTATGTGGGATCTGAACCCTTGGCGGGAGCGCCACCACGCTCCCAAGCGGCGCACTATAGCGGTGCGCCACCGGGCCG
>NW_007727064.1:441808-455498 GCF_000696425.1 Galeopterus variegatus
GGCGGGAGCGCCACCACGCTCCCAAGCGGCGCACTATAGCAGTGCGCCACCGGGCCAGCCCAAGATTCTTATTTTTTACAATTCATTTTCCTCTTTAGTTTATGAGGATACTTCAAAAATTTGGGGGAAAAATAGAATTGAAAGATAATGTGAATCTTTCCTTGAACTTTTTGAAGACTCCTCATATTTTTGTTAATTGGATAACATTAGGCATCCACTTTTTCTTCTAGGTTACCAGCACTTTTTAAAAAAATTAAGTAAGCCATCCATTTCCCACTGACTTGAGTGAATGCACTATTTTATTTACAAATTTCATATTTATAGAGGTCTTTCTCTCAACTGGGTGTTTTTATTCATCTGTTCCTATATCAGTATTATATTGATTTATTTTCTGGGACAGTCTAATATGTTCTGTTATTTTGAAGCAGTTTCCAACCTACCCTTTTCCACCTTGCATTTGCGTAAGCTTGATCATTTTTTTTTTCTTAATAATATAATGAAATATAAACCCTTTGGCTTCTAATTTGAATTACATGAAATTAATGAGTTGACATAGGGGACAACTGGCACTTCTGTGATAGTGCTTTTCCATATGTTATAGTGCTTATGCCTTTTAATAAGAATGTATACTTTCTTCATATTAGTGCCAACTTATTAAAATATATTCGAACGTCTTATATAGGTATTGTTGCTGTTGAGACCATTAATTGCACTTCCATTTCTAAGATTGTTTATGCCTTTTAATAAGAATGTATACTTTCTTCATATTAGTGCCAACTTATTAAAATATATTCAAACGTCTTATATAGGTATTGTTGCTGTTGAGACCATTAATTGCACTTCCATTTCTAAGATTGTTGTCTCAATTTGTTTAGGCTACTATAACAAAATACCTTAGACTGGATAGTTTATAAAAACAGAAACTTATTTCTGTTGTGGGGGTTGAGAAGTCTAAGATCAAGTTGCCAGCAGATTTGGTGTCTGGTGAGGGCTTGCTCTTGCTTTAAAGATGGTACTTTTTAGTGTCCTCACATGGTAGAAAGGGCAAGGCAGTTCCCTTCAACCTTTTTTTCTTTATAAGTGCACTAAAATTCCATTCATGTGGACTGTAACCTTAATCACTTCTCATAGTCCCTGCTTCTTAATAGTTTTACGCTGAGTATTAGGTTCCAGCGTAGAAATTTTAGGGGTATACCAAACATTCAAACCATAGCAATTTTTGTTTCTCCATTATGAAAAGCTATTGGTTTTTGTGTATTTCTCTTTTCTCCAACCATCATCTGACGAATGGATAAACAAAATGTGGTATATTTATACAATAGAATATCTTTTAGCCATAAAAAAGAATGAAGTGCTGATTCATGCTACAATATAGATGAATCTTGAAAACAGTATGCTGAATGAAAGAAGCCAAACACAAGTTCATATAGTGTATGATTCCATTTATATGAAATGTTCAGAATAGGCAAATCCAGTGGGACAGAAAATAGATTAATGATTGCCGGGAACCATGGGTGGGGAGGATAGGGAGTTACTGCTATAGGTATCTCTTTAGGATGATGAAAATGTTCTGGAATTAGATAGTGGTAATGGTTACATAACCTTCTGAATATACTAAAAACTACTGAATTGTATAGTTTAAAGGGGTGAATTTTATGGTACATGGATTATATCACAATTTTTAAAAATGGTGTCAGTAGTTGCATCGGGTTAGGGTTGAATTTGACATTAGATAACAGAAAACCAGACTGCACTGACTTGACAAACCAGGACTTCATTTTTACTACATCAAAAGTAGAGTTACAGTATTGCTAGTATTGATTCAATGGTGCAGTGATATCAGGACAGATATCTCCTATGATTAATTCTTGGCCTCTCCCTCATGTTTACATATGGTCTCTGTGGCTCCAGGCATTGGAGGAAAGAGGACAGGTAAGTGACAATGACTGTACAAGGAACTCCAAAGCAGTCTTCACATTTCAATGGCTGGACTATATCTCTTATTAACATTTCAGTGGCTAGACCAACTTCTTATCTGGAAGTTGGTTGGGGATAAGATGGTGAGGGGGGAGTGAGATCTGGGTCAGAAAGTTCTTGTCATAATGAGCTTTCCTGTCTAGATCTTTATTTTAACTAATGTCATTTAGTATTTCATACTTTAGAAGGATATTTCATGTTGGTTTGATAGTCTCAATTATGTTTAAGTAGAGAGGTTTTTTTTTTTCCTTCTAAGTTTTCTACATTTTCAGGGATTGCCTGCAGCATTGTGTTTATGGAAACAGGAAAAGGGAACCAATAATGCAAGAATCCATTTAGCTTTTTTCAAAAAAACTTGTATTGAGTTAGAATTGACCTACAATAGACTGTATACATTTAATGTGTACAATTTGTCAAGTTTTGAATGCATACATGGTGAAAGCATCAATCACCAAAATCAAGATACTTATTTTAAAAAATTTATTTTCGAATAGTGTGCATACAGTATGTCCATTTTAAGTGTACATTTTCAGTTTTGGCAAGTGTATAGATTTTTTTAACAACCACCAACACCACAATCAAGATGAAAACGTTTCAAGCATTCCAGAAAATTCCATTGTGTCCCTTCCCAGTCAGTCACCGCCCTTTTCATCTCAGGCAACCACAGTTCTGCTTTCTGTCACTATTGGTGACAGAATTTTTCTATAGAATTTCATATAGATGGAATCATACAGTATGTACAGTTTTGCTTTGGCTTCTTGAGGTGAGCTGAATGTCTTTTAAGGGTCATATGTGTTGTTGCATGTATTAATAATTCGTTCTTTTTTTAGTGGTAAGTAGCTTGTATGGAT
This sequence comes from Galeopterus variegatus, assembly GCF_000696425.1. Lineage (NCBI taxonomy): Eukaryota > Metazoa > Chordata > Mammalia > Dermoptera > Cynocephalidae > Galeopterus > Galeopterus variegatus. Next base: position 444,637 of record NW_007727064.1, read on the forward strand.
ATATTCCAGTCTGTTTATTCATTCAGTTCTTTTTTTGGACGGTTGGTTTGCTATCAATTTTGGCCTATTTTGAATAAATCTTTTTGAACATTTGTGTACAAGTTTTTGTGTAGACACGTTTTCATTTCCATAAATACTGCCATCTACATTGCTAAAAAAGGTCATTTCTCTATATGCCTACATTATTATGCCTAAGAAAAATAACAATTTTTTACTGTAATATCTAGCTCACAGTCAGATTTTCCCAATTGATTTCAAAAGTCTTTTATAGAGACTTTTATCCCCCCTTGTTTGTCAGGGGGTAGGATGGACCAAGTTGAGGCCCATGTCTCTGCTCTCTTTTAATCTAGAATAACTCCATTCTTTTTCCATCTAAGATATTGGCTTTTTTTAAATAGACAAAGCTGCTAATTTTTAAAGTGTTCCAGATTCTGTATTTTTTTCTAATTGTCTCAGATATTCTTTAACTTGTTCCTGTACCTTCTGTATTTTCAGTGAACTGAAAATTAAGTCTAAATGGTTGGGTAATTTCTAATTGAACATTTTTTTTGCATGAACAGTTTGTAGGTGAATGTTGTGTACTTTATATTCCATCACTTCAGGAAGAACATAAAGTCAGTTTTTTTCCACCATTAGTGATGATAAATATGATCATTATTTAATTAGGTGGCAAGATTTGATATATCTCTTATTTTAAAGATATAGTTTTCTCTTTGAAATTTGCAAATAATCTATGAAGTGTTACTGTTACCCAGACAATCTTTAACATAGTGGTTTAGAATTCATTGATGATCTTTGCCTGACTCAGTTATTTCATTAGGGGTTTACAAAATGGTAATTTTCTAATTCTGTTACTTCTACATTTATTCACTGGTATTTTTCTATTAAAAAGAACTTTTTATCTGCAACTAGGGATGAACTATATAGCTCTGCCTAAAAATTGCAGGGAAAATGCTTACTTCTTTACTATTAATTAACAGGTTTTTTTTTTTTTTAGAATTAGAAGTTAAGTGTTCAGTACACTCCAGTGGTAGCAAAATCAGTTTCTTTTTGTTTTTGTCTTTTTCAATACCTTTGTGGATTCATGGCTTTTTATATTTTCTATAATCAATTACAGTTATTCTCCTAGATGTCAAGATTTATTTCAGATTTAGCTAGTAGGTTATAACCATATCTTTCATGCACAGAGACAGCAAAATTGGAGACCAACAAGCTTTGTCATCTAATGGGCAGGCTTTGAAATGAAAAATTTTCTTCTTTTTCCTTTAGATATTGGTTATAACAGATTGAAATACTTGAGGTGGTAGGGGATTGTGTCATATACATATATAATAGGGCTGTTTGGCCCAGCCTATTACAAACTACATCAAGTAGCCATTTCTGATGACTAAATTCATCCTTTTAAATTCAGCTCCTTTTGGATCTTATCACTCATGCTTTATGTTGTATTATAATTAGTACCCATTTTTGTCTCCAAAATAAAACAAGAAATGTCTGTTTATTCCGGGCTCAGTACATACCCAACTTTATCACAGGATGAAGAGATTTTCAAGTACAAAGTAATTATAACTAAAAATTGCTGTCAAACTCAGTCATTTGATATGTTTTCAACCTAATATTTTCAGTCTCTTTGTTGTGTATCCCTTTGCTACCTTACTAAATCTTGAAGTTTTCCCCCTCATTTCCTACAACACAGTTATTTAGGTTTAAATGGCTGAAAACCAACATTGCTGTTTCTAGAAATTTAAAAGTAAACAGGTTTACCCTTTGTTTTTAAGGTCACCATCTTGTTTTGATATTAAAACAAGTTTTCTTCCTTATTTCCCTTTCCAATCTAGTGGAAAAGAATGATCACTTCATTGGGATGTGCCATCTATTAGGATAATGTTCAGAGTATGACATTGGGAAAGCCACTTTCACTACGAGTAGATAATATCTAGTCCTCATTTGGGAAGTCATGTGTCTCCCATCTTCTTTCTTCTGGGCCAGTGAGGTTGAATATTTCATGTTGGTGTGTTCTGCATAACTACTATTTTTCCTTCTATCTAAATTACTAGTTTAGCTAGTCTTTTCACTGTGGCCTGTGTCTGACAATACTGTTATATCTCAAAATATGAAGTTTACCTTCTATACTAAAGCTCCTATTAACTTCTTTGACTAGCGTACATCGTGTATCTCTGTGTGTGTTGGGATGGAGTAGTTAAAACATTTGTTAAATGCTTACTTCATTCCAAGTACTGTAGTTATTGATTTTATTTTTTGGTTGAGGGGAGGGCGGCTGGCAGGTACGGGGATCCGAGCCCTTGACCTTGGTGTTATAAACACCGTGCTCTAATTGAGTAACTAACTGGCCAGCCTAGTTGTTGACTTTTACATCTTGATGACAGTGCTTTGTTTATTTCTGTGTTTTGTGGCAAAATTTTATGTGGATATTAAAAATTCAAAATAGCAAAACTTCGTGATAGTCATTTTCTTTCTTTAAATTTCATTGCCAAAAAAAGTACACCGAATATATACGTATATGCAAGATTAGTCACATCATAATACACCTGGAAATATACAGACAGAATTGATCATTGTGGGTCCAATTGCTTGTGGGGTTGGGGGTTGTAGAAGTTTTACTTTTCACTGTGTATTCTTATTTACCTTTTAACCTCTGCTCCTCCAACTTAAGATCTTTTATTGTGTCAAAACACACACCTGTCTGCATACACATATCCATTGAAAATGCTTTTTCCATCTTAACTGGTGCATTTAGCAGGAGCAGTAATTTTTAGTTTGTAGATTTCATTTTTCTGTGCTAGTCTGAATTCTTAAGACATTTGTATTATTGTAGGTAGGTGCATGTGTATTGGCTGGAATGCCAGCTACAGGTCAGGGGAATTATTGCTTTGGTAAACAGTATCAACAATAACAACAAAAAATAGAAAAATGTTTTTGGATATTTGAGTGAAACTGCAGAAATATGTTTCATTGGTAGGTAGGTTATGTGAGTCAGCTCATGCTTCAGCACCTAAACTTTCTAACACCTTGTATGTCACTGAAGATGGGAATATTAGTTTATAACCTTATCTCTTTGGTTCTACACATATCAGTAAGTGATGGTCTACTCATGATTTTAGTACATTGCTTTCTCATTACACATTCCTTCCTCAAGAGCCCTTATAAATTTAGAGCTTTTCCTTCTGCTTATCTTTGTATTTTTATTAATACTGTCAAAGGAGTTATCTAGCAACACAGTTATCTAGAGATATGCTGGATCCAGACTGTAGCTCTTAGCCTTTTCTTCTTATCCCTCTGCATTTGTGAAGATAGTAGATTGTATTGAGAACCAGTTAAGAGTATGAGATAGTGCCTGTCACAGGTATATGCAAAGCATGTAGAAGCAGAAAAAATATGGACCTTATGGTATATACAATTTTTTGTGTGATTTATTTTTAAAGAGAGAAAAAAACTCATTAAAGCATTAAGAGCCTCTTCATTTTTGAATCATTTCTGGCAGTCTTCATACATGCAAAACAAAAGCAAACAAACAAAATTCCTCCAAGACCTGGCAAATTCAGTCATTATTGAAACTCCTTGTGGTCATTTAACCTTTATCCTAACATGTATTGATATACATGATTGAACTTGAAAATTCAATTTGATTAAAAAGAGAAAAGACAAAAAGAAAAATGAGAGTTTTCCAGCTCTTTTTCTTTAAAGTCACTCTACTGTTATTGTGGTAAATTAGGGTCTTGTTGGGATGCATGAATTGTGGAGGACTCTTAACCATTGTAGTTTAAAAATCACTTAATTATGAATCAGTGTTTTTCCCTTGCATTGCCACTTATTCACTTGGTGACCTTGGCCACATACATCATATTCTGCATTTATTAAATGGGAATACTATAAGCTTTCTTGGCCGTTGGATTGGGAAAACAAAGAGAGTTGTATGCAATTATTTGCTTTTTACCACAAATGCTGCTAATATTGGATGATTCTATAAAATTGAAATGATTAGTTGAATAATTCACCTGTAAATTTCTGGCATATAATGAAGTCATTGAAAATTTCCTGAAAATTATGTAGTATATTTTAATTATTTGTGTGCTACTCGTAAGTGCCATGATTTCATTAGTTGAATGTCCTTTAAGTATAAAAGATGTTATGGGCCGGCCACGTGGCTCACTAGGGAGAGGGCAGTGCTGGTAGCTCCCAGGCTGTGGGTTTCAGCCGCAGGTTCGGATCCTATATAGGGATGGCTGGTGCGCTCACGGGCTATGTGTGGTGCGGACCACACTGTGCCAAGGGTTGCGATCCCCTTACCAGTCGGGGGATGGGGGGGAAGATGTTATATGGAATAATTAAATGCATATATTGTACTTTAACAGGCAGAATGCTCTTTGAAGTGAATGTTTTAATTTGAGGCCAAATTATTTTCTGTAGTAATATAGCTCTGAAGTTATGAGGAGAGTTAATCTGTCAGTTAAGAGCCTTTTAAAAAAAAATTATTATTTTTTTTTTAAAGATGACCGGTAAGGGGATCATAACCCTTGACTTGGTGTTGTCAGCACCACGCTCAGCCAGTGAGTGAACCGGCCATCCCTATATGGGATCCGAACCCGTGGCCTTGGTGTTATCAGCACCACACTCTCTCGAGTAAGCCACAGGCCGGCCCTAAAAAAAAAAAATTTTTATGATTGTTTACTTTTCCTTCTTACCAAAGTTTTGTAATGTCAATTGTAAAAGATATAGGAAAGAGAGGTAAGCAAAAAGAAATGAATCTCACCACCCAATAGGTAACCACTATTAACATTTTCATGTTTATCCTTACAAATTTTTTGTGTGTGTTGCAGGCTCAGGCTTACACACAAATATGGCAGCTGATTCTAAACACACTTTACCGTTTTCAACTGAAAGTTCCTTTTTGTGACAGATGATTTTTGAACTCTTTTTTAGTAGTGCAGCCCTTTCTTCAAACAGATCTTATGGGGAAATGCAGTAAATAAAATAAAAAGGGAGGTGCTCTAGTTGAAGGTAGGGCGGAAACACAAAGCCTCAGTGTTTAGCTTTTCTTTACTAGCCTGAGCAGTCTATTGGAGGTACCACTGAAGAACTCTAGTGTTTCACATAGGAAGCATAGTTGGAAAATGACGACTTTCTAACATTTTTAATGGCTGCAGAGTATTCCATTATATGACATCTTACTGACAGCCCTGAAGGTGTCCTGCTTAGATCTACCTTGAAGGAGATCTGCCTTGAGAAATGTTGTTAGCTGACAACCTTCAGTTACATGCATTGAGATTTGCTGCATCACTGAGCCATGGCCACATTCTCCCTAGGCGGCTCCCTCCCAGTAACTGAGCATAGGGGTACTAGGATCTGGCCATTTCTGCTCAACATGTGACTTCTCTAAGTGCCATCTTTGTATTCAAGCTCTTTGTTGGGCTGGCAGACCAGAGCTGCACTGGTCTGACACTGTTCCTCCCCAATCCTCTTTCCTTCTCCCTCTCCTTTCGCAGTTGGCAGGCTTGCATGGCAGCCTGAAGGCTTTCTCTGCTTAATCCTCTTGCTCTTTCTCCTTTCATTCCTCATAGGCATTTCCCAGGATAAATTTCTTAGACTTCTAATTCCATCTTGGGTCTGCTTCCCAGAGAACCTGAAGTGAAACAAATCCAGGTGTTTTTTTAAAAATAAATATTTTAAGAAGTTACAATACATTCTCTTGGTTTTAAAAAAGCAAAGAAATGTGCAAAATGAAAAGTAAGCTACTCCACCCTTCTCCAGACTCTCAGAAAACCATCTTCACATGTTCATCATTATACCTATGTCTTATTCTCACTTACTTCATTATTTCTTGATTTATCAACTTTAGGTTGTGTCTTACTGCTCTGATGAAAGATAAGGGAATAGGTATGTCTTACATTCCCTTTACCTTTCCGTCTCCATCTTTTAATTTTTGTGATGGTATGTTTATACTTAGGTTTATATTTATACTTAGTTATACCTATAATTTAGTCAGTGCTTTGACTAAAAATTTGTTTTAAAAATTGAAAATCAGTGACATCATTTGCTAGAACTACATAAATATAATTTAGTTCAGAACCAAGTGATTTGGTTGTAACTGATATTTATACTTAGTTATACCTATAATTTAGTCAGTGCTTTGACTAAAAATTTGTTTTAAAAGTTGAAAATCAGTGACATCATTTGCTAGAACTACATAAATATAATTTAGTTTAGAACCAAGTGATTTGGTTGTAACTATGTAATGTAGTTCTTTGTATATTAGCTGTGCCAAAAAAAAGTGTTCATGATGCTCAGCTGTCCCTGCTCTTTGTTGCTTATTTTGTCTTCTTCAGTGGGTAAGAGTGCAAGCCACATTACTTGGGTTTGAATCTCAGCGTCAACAGTTATTGATCATGTGATCTTGGGCAAGTTATTTAAACTCTCTGTGCTTAGCATTTCTGATCTGCAAAATGGATTTAACAGTTCTTACATTCGTTTTTTTTATTGTTACTGCAACAAATTAACACAAATTTAGTAGCTTAAGACAATGTCCATTTATAATCTCCTAGTTTCCATAGGTCAGAAGTTTAGTTGGGTAGACTGGGTCTCTGTCACAAGGCTGAAATCAAGGTGTTGGCAGTGCTGGTTCCTTTCAAGAAACTCTAAGAGAGAATCAGTTCCCTTGATTATTCAGGTTGTTGGCAGAATTCATTTCTAAGTTGCTGTAGGACTGAGGCCCCGTTTCCTGCTGGCTTTTGGCTTGGGGGAGGGATGACCATGCTCAACTTCTAGAGGCCACTTGCATTCCTTTGCTTATGGGCCCCTTCATCTCAGAACCAGCAGTGGAGGGTGGAGTTCCTCTCAAGCTGTAAATTTCACCTGCCTCTTCTGCTGCATCTCTTTGATTCTTTTGCCTTCCTCTTTCACTTTTAAGGGCCTACGTGATTATATTGGGCATACCTGGATATAATCTCCCTATTTTGCCATGTATGGGAACATACACAGGAATAACAAACAGCAAGGGGTAAAAATCATAGGGGACCAAAATCCTGCCTAGGACAGTCCTCCCCTTGGCCTTTGTTATCCCTATTTGTCTCACATACAGAATATATTTACCCATCCCAAGGTCCCCAAAGCTCTCATCCTATTACAGTTCAAAGTCTTATCTAAATCTTATTAGCTCAGGATTTCTAAATCTCGTATCTAAATTATCTAAATGAAATATGGGTGAACCTCTCTATCTGTGTACCTGTGAAACTAAAAAAAAAGTTAACTCCTTCCCCAAATACAATATTGGGACAGTTATAGACATTCTGGTTCAAAAACAGAGAAGACAGAAAAAAGTCACAAGTCTCAAGCAGTTTCAAAACCAGCTGGAGGATCTTAGGAAGATGGCAGACTATGGGTGACCAGGATGCATTCCTTAGAAGAAGATCGAAATGGACCCACTGCTACTCCCACCACAGTCAACGGAGCCATTGTCTGATCTGTGAACCATTGCCAGCTGCAGAGCAGCTCCATGCAGAGCATCAGTCCTGTGGTTTGCCCTTCACTGCACGTGCAGACTCTGCAGACGCAACAGAGGTGGCTACAACCACTGTTGCCATTGCCACCGCTGTGAGTTGACCCCACTGCCACCAAGGACACCACAGACACCAAGGAAGCAGTTGCAGCTGCAGGTATTGCTGCCACCCCCACAAGGTATCCCTGCTGCTGCTGTGGACATTGCAGATGTCAGGGAGGCAGTTGTAGCTGCAGACACTGCTGCCACTGGTGCCAGGTAAACCTGCTGCTGGTGCACACACTGTAGCTATGTGGGTTGCTGTTGTGGACCCTGCAGCCAAGTGGCTGGCTGCTGCAATCACCACTATTGTAGTCACTACCACCACTGAGGCTGCCAGGCAGTAACCATTGTCACGTGAGCAGCATGCTGCCACTGGAGCCACTGCTGCTACACAGGCAGCCTGCCAAAGCCACTTCCACAACCACCACCACTGCAAAGGCAGCCTACTACCACAGCAGAAGCCATAGCAGCCACTGCCACTGTGCAGGAGGGCCACCGACCACTCGACTGCATTGACACAAGGAGAGTCAAAGTGGAGTCCAGGGAAGGAGAGTAATAGAATAAGCAACTGCTCTACAAGATGACCAGACACCAATGTAGAAATACTAGAAAATATCATAAAACAGGAAAATATGAATCCACCAAAGGAATGCAAGAAGTCTCAAGTACCAGACCTGATAGAGCAAGGAAACCCTTGAAATGACTGAAAAGGAATTCCAAGCAAAAATCTTAAGGAAACTCAATGAGATACAAGAAGACACAGACAGCACAATGAACTGAGCAAAACTATCTAGGATATGAAGGAGGAAATTTACAAAGATTAATATTTTAAAAAAGAGTATAGCAGAAATAATGGAACTGAAGGAGTCATCCAACACAATAAAAAACACAACTGAGAGCTTAAGAAGCAGGCTACAGCAAGCATCAGAAAGAATTTCTTATCTTGAAGACAGTCTCTTTGAAATAACTCAGGTGGACCAAAAAATAAATAAAATAAATAAAATAAACGAAGAAAATCTAAGAGATAGCAGACAACTTTAAGTGCACAAACATCCGAATCATGGGTATTTCTGAAGGGTAGGAGACAGGAAAAAGCATTGGGAACATATTCAGTGAAATAATAGTAGAAAACTTCCCAGGCATAGGGAGAGACATTGATCTTAAGATTGATTAGGCTCAAAGATCCCGAAACATTCAATCCAAAAAGGTCCTCTCTGCGGCATATTTTAGTCAAACTGGCAAAACTCAAAGGACAAAGAGAAAATCCTAAAAACAGCATAAGAAAAGCATCAAGTCACTTCTAAGGGAGTCCCCATCAGACTAACAGCAGACTTCTCAAGAGAAACTCTACAGTCTAGAAAAGAATGGGATGATATATTCAAAATACTAAAGGAAAAAAAAAACCCTGCCATCCAAGAATGTTATAACCAGCAAGGCTGTCCTTCAGAAGTAAAGGAGAAATAGTGTATTTCCCAGACAAAAACTATGAGAGTTCACCACCACATGACCATCCCTACAAGAAGTCTTGAAAGGAGTCCTGCCTCTGGAATCTCAAAAATGATAATCACTACCATGAATACACAGGAAAGAACAAAACCCAGTGGTAAAACAAAAATGCAAATGAGAAAAAGAAATGGTATTTTACCACCTCCAAAAACCAACAAACACCAAAGACAAACAGTAAAAAGGAAAAAAAGAAACAAAAGATATTTAAAACATCCAAATGAAAATCAGTAAAATGCCAGGAGTAAAACAGTACCTTTCAATAACAACCCTAAATGTAGATAGACAGATTAAATTCCCCATTCAAAATATTCAGACTGGCTGATTGGATTAAAAAAGCTAGATGCAACTATATGCTTTCTACAGGAGACTTGCCTCACCTATAAAGACATACAGATTAAGGGTGAAGGGATAGACAAAGATATATCATGCAAATGGAAATCAAAAGTGAGCAGGAGTAGCTATTCTTGTATCAGATAAAATAGGCTTTAAACCGAAAACTGTAAAAAGAGACAAGGCCACTGTGTAATGATAAAGGGATATATGCAGCAAGAAGGCATAACAGTCATAAATATATATTCACCCAACATCAGAGCACCCAGATACATAAAGCAAACACTATTAGACCTAAGGAAAGAGATAGACCCAAATATGATAATAGTTGGGACCTGAATACCCCTCTCTCAACATTGGACAGATCATCTAGGCAACAAATCAACAGAGAAACACATAGACCAATTGGACTTGGCAGATACCTACAAAACATTTCATCCAGCAACCACAGAAATGCATTCTTCTCATCAGTATTTGGAACATTCTCCAGGATAGATGACACATTAGGTCACAAATCAAGCCTCAACATATTAAAAAAAATTTAAACCCTTCCAAGTATCTTCTCAGACCACAATGGATTAAAACTGAAAATCAATAACAAGTGAAGCTCAGGAAACTATGCAAACACATGGAAATTAAACAACATGCTGCTGAATGACATATGGTTCCAAGAAGAAATTAAACAGGAAATCTAAAAATTCATTCAAACTAATGAAAATGAAGACACATTATACCAAAACTTGTGGGATGCTGCAAAAGCAGTTGTAAGACAGAATTTTATTGCAATAAATGCTTACATCAAAAGAATAGAGAGATTTTAAAGAAATAACCTAATGCTACATCTCCAAGAACTAGAAAAACAAGAACAATGCAATCACAAACTTAGTGGATAGAAAGAAATAATTGAGACTGAAGCAGAACTAAATGAAATAGAAACTCCAAAAATGATACAATAGATCAATGAAAGAAAAGATTGGTTTTTTGAGAAGATAAACAAAATAGACAAACGATTAGCTAGGTTAAGAAAAGAGAAGACCTCAAAAAAATTAGAAATGGAAAAGGAAACATAACAATCAATATCAGAGAAATACAAAGAATCATTAGAGACTCTTACAAACAACTATGTGCTAGGAAATTTGAAAACCTGGAGCAAATGGATAAATTTCCAAACACATACAAACCACCAAGACTGAACCAAGAAGAAATAGAAAACCTCAACAGACCAAAAACAAGCAACAAGATTGAAGAGAGAACCAGCAGTTTCAACAAAGTAAAGCCCAGGACTATATGGCTGTACTGCTTAATTCTACCAAACCTTTAAAGAGGAATTAATACCAATTCTCTTCAAACTATTCCCCCAAATTGAAACAGAGGCCATTCTCCTAAACTCATTGTATGAGGCCAGCAACATCTTGATACCAAAGCCATAGAAAAAACTACAAAAAAAAAAAAAAAAAAAAAAAAAAAAAAA